>NW_004955510.1:3998425-4137449 GCF_000276665.1 Chinchilla lanigera | reverse complement strand
TCTCTCTCTCTCTCTCTCTCTCTCACACACACACACACACACACACACACACACACACACACATATTGCTTTTACTGTCTTCTATTGCCATGAACAATTGCCCTTCCACTATGTGTCACTGCCTTGGAGACAGCAAATTATGAACTGAAACCTCTACAAACTGTGAGCTAAATAGACCTTTCCTCTTTTAACTTTGGATGTTTAGTACTTTATCTCAGCAATAAGTAAAGTAACTAAGACAGAATTGGGTATCAGGAGTGGGGTTTGAACCTTTTTGGACATCAGAGAAAGAGAAGGCTAGGGCCTGACTTATGGATGGTTTTGCACATTATACAAGCACTACCCACAAGTGGACAACTGCAGCATTACAGCCCCTTTGCAGGATATCCCTGAAGGACAGTGGTGAAGGGAAATCATCACAGTGGACAGGCAGTGTACTTGGTAGTGAATTTTGTCTGGAAGGAGAAAAAAGCCAGATGTATAAGTGTATACTAATTCATGGACTATAGCTAATGGTCTGGACAGATGGTCAAGAATTTGGAAGGAACATAACTGGAAAATTGATGACAAAGATATTTGGGGAAGAGTTTTGTGAATAGATCTCTACATACGGGCAAAAGATGTAAAAATATTTGTTTCCCATGTAAACACTCATCATAAGGTGAGTCAGCAAAAAAAGAACTTTAACAATCAAGTGAAAAAAGTGACCCTTTCTGTAGATAGTGGCCAACCTCCTCTTCAGTCATCTCTGTCACAACCAATGAGCCCATGAATAGAGTGGCCACGGTACCAGACATGGTGGTTACACATGGGCTCAGCAACAAAGACTTGCACTCATCAAGGTTGATCTGCCTGCAGTCACTGCTGAATGCCCAATAGGCCAACAGCACAGACCAACACTGAGTCCCCAGTATGGTACCTTTCCTCAAGGTGATCAGCCTGGGACCTAGTAGCAGGTTGATTGTATTGGACCATTTCCATCATAGAAAGGATAGTGCTTTGTCCTCACTGGCATAGACACATATTCTGGATATGAATTTGCCTTCCCTGCACATAATGCTTCTGCCAGGACTACCATCTGTAGAGTCACTGAATGCCTTATGCACTGTTGTGGCACTCTACATAGCATTGCCTCTGACCAAGAAATGTGTTTCAAAGCCAGGGAAGTGAGGCTATGGGCTCATGTTCATGGAATTCACTGGTCTTACCATGTTCCTCATCACCCAAAAGTGGTTGTATTGCTAAAGGTGCAGTGATCTTTTGAAGACATAATTATAGCACCAAGTAGGTGGCAATAGATGGCAGGGCTGGGGCAAGGTTCTGTATATGCTGTAAACCAGCATCCACTATGTGGTACTGTGTCTCCTATAGCCAGGATTCACAGATCTAGAAATGAAGGGGTGGGACTGGGAATAGTATCAGTCACCATTACCTCTAGGGATCTGTTAGCAAAATGTTTGCTTCCTGTTCCCATGACTGTATGTTCTACTGTCTTAGAAGTCTTCATCCCAGTGGGTAAGGCTTGTACCAGGAAGCACAAAAATGATACCACTGAAATAAAGCTTAGACTTTCCCCTGGTCATTTAGGTTTCCTCATGCTTCTGAGGAAACAAGCTAAAAAAAAAAAAAGGAGTCACAGTACTGTCAGGGGTGATTGACCCAGACTCTCAAGGGGAAACTGGACTACTGTTCCACAATGGAGGAAAGGAAAAATATACATGGAGTGCAGGAGACCGTCGGGGCACCTTTTAGTATTACCATGCCTTGTTCTTAAAGTCAATGGGAAACTACAACAAAAACCTAGTTCAGGCAGAATAATAAGTTGTCCAGAGCCTTCTGGAGTGAGTATGGATCACTGTACTAGGGAAAGAAACAAGGCATGCTGAGGTGCTTGCTGAAGACCAAGTGAATACAGAATGGGTAGTAGGAGAATGTCATTCTTAATACCAGTTACAACCCCAGGATCAATACATAAATGAGGATTATGATTGTACTATTTCTCTCCTAATATGGTTATAGTGTAAAATAATGTTGATATCCTGAATACTGGTTCTTAAGGATTGCTAAACCTGTGTTATAATGTTTGAGTTATGAAATGATAAGAATAAGTGTCACACAAAGAAAACTTACCTTCTATTCTGGGAAGGGAATTAGTGTGTTTCTGTTTGTATGAAGGACAGATATAACATATTAGAGATAATTATGAGTGTGTTTTGTATCTGCAGATTGGTTCAAAGAAATATATGTGGTTGCCAAGTTGACAAGTGGTGGATTGTAATGGTTGATTGCTTGTGTCAACTTGAGAAGTTTAAAAGCTTAACTAAACTGGCTCAGCAATTCTAAACACTGGAGTATATAGGACACACACTAGCTGGCTCCTCCCCCAGATGGTATAAAGGGGAAATGAGGAAAGACAGGTCTATTCATGCTATTTGGAGGAGCTCCGTTCTTCACCGCCAGCTTGGACATCATCTCCTGGCTTCCAATACAGACACTTAGGCTTCCACCTTGGATCCTTCAGCCTTCTGGCATAGATTTTCCAGTGTTCCATCACAGACCGATCAGCCTCCTGATACAGACTTGCATGGACACTACAGTGAGCTCCAGACCTTGGACTGAAACTTTCAGTCTCCAGTGTGTAGACACCTTCTGCATGCTTCCTCATCCAATCCTGTGGCTGACCATCATAAGCCAATCTTGCAATTTCTTATACATTTGTATATCTTATGTTATATCTGTTTCTCTAGTAAAACACTGACTGATATATTGTGTATCTCTATTTCTTTAAATAAAATAATGAATAACATAATACATGCTGTGAGGCATCAAAATATTGGAACACTGACTGGAATAGAGCACAAGAGAAATTCTTAGATTTCTTTTTGTTAAGGCTACCGAACACATCTTGATTTTGTGAAAACCCATCAAATTATTTTTATTAATTCATCAAATTATATATTTATTAATTCTTCAAATCTACTATGTACATTTATCTGTATACAGGCTTCAGTAGAATTTGGAAAAAAGAAGTGGATTTCATATTCTTGTGTGGTTTTATATAGAGAAAACCCTAAATATCTTATTAAAGAACTTCTCAATCTAACCAACAAATTCAGTAAAGCTCTAAGAAGCAAAACAAACAGTGTACATTAATAGGATTTTTACTTGCTAACAACAAATTATCCATATCAAGAATAAAAATGTTTTACTATTAATTTATTGTAATGTCCTTTGTTAGAACTTATTTATATATAAATCATTATCTTCTACAAAACCATTTTTGAGCCCTTCTCAAACAGAAGCCCCAAGAAAACCCTCTCTGCTCCTCTATTAAGAGTAAAATTCACAGAATTAATCAGCACTTACTGTTCAAACCATAAGGCTCCAAAATCAGAACAACTCCTGGAGTAAGCCATGTAATAGCTTTTCCTCACCCTGGGTTTCTTAATTTAATTTATAATTAAGAATTATAGTGACCCAGTAATTACCTGGGTCTCAGAATACTTTCTTAGAATACTCAGGAATACTTTACTAGCTCGGATTCTTTTGCATTTCCCCTCATTGGTATAGCATACATGTATCACTTGGAGTATTTATCTCTCTGTTCATCTCAGATATACAAAGGAAAACAGCTAAGAAATTGAGTTGACTGTCACAGGATGCTTTCTGCTCACCAGGAGACAAGAAGAGACATCCTGACTCAAAGCCTCTGACATAGAGGTGAGGAGGCCAGCATCAGGCTGTCAACTGGTTGTCCAGGTGACAGAAGGATGTGGAATGTGGAAGATCCACCTGTGCAGTGCCTGGCCTTGGCAGGTGTCCAGTGATGCTCCTTCCAAATCCCCAGGGCAGTGTCCTCCTCCCCAGGCCCACTTGGGAGTGGGACTCAGTGCTTCCTCACCATGTTTTGTTCCTCTACCTGCCTCAGGAACATGCATATTCGAAGGACCTTGCCCATCCTTGACTTGAGACCAAGGCAAGGTCAGTATCAGTGCTGGCAGCCACTGATGCAGGTACCACTCAGCAAAATGTGCAGGCATCTGGGGTTGGAGGTGCCTCTGTGTTCCAGTCAGATACAACAAAAATAACATAAACTGGGTGGTTCATAAATATCAGGTGTTTATTTCTCACAGTTGTAGAAGTTGAAAGTCCAAAGTCAAGGGACTAGCGGAGTAGATGTCTAGCAAGGACCCACTTCCTGGCTCATCAATAGCATCTTCTCACTGTCTTCATATGGCAGAAGAGGCCAAGTTGCTCTCTGAGGTCTCTTTTATCAGGTTTCTCGTGTAATTCGTAAGGGCTCTGCTCTCGTGACCTGATCACCTCCCCAGGGCCCCAGTTCTGAATAGCATCACCTTGGAGATTAAATTTCAAGATAGGAAATTAGGGAGACACAGGCATTTAGGACATGGCACACAGGAATCCAAACTACCCTTTCTCCAGAGAACACCAGTCTTGGGAGGCCAGAACAACGACCCTCAAAATTTCATGCTGTCTCCATGGGTTCCTTAATAGTTTCTGCAGAAAGGCTTTGGCTTTGATTCCCTCTTCCATGTATCAGCCTGCTGTATACAGGAAGCACCCTCTCCCCGCAAGCACTTGTCACCTCACAGGGGGAAGCAGTGCCCTGCCCCCACAGTTCTGGCCATATTTTGTCTACAATACTAGTGTTAATTTTTTTTTCTGTTTGTGTCTTCTCTGTGAGTACCAGGGCCTAACATTAACTTGATAACACACCCCCCAGAGCAATGCTCCATCCAGTGGAGCAGGAGAGGGAGCTTGTGTACATCAGGTACTCTGATGAGTCTATCACTAACATTTCCACGCTTAATCTTCACAACAGCTCTGAGGCAGATTAACCCTGCATTATGAATAAAGAGGATAGGAGTACTGATTGTAAATACATGTGTGGAGGTCAGAGCTGCAGTCCAAGCACACGCACGTGCAGCACTCTGCAATTACCAAACAATAAATACTTATCCTCCATGGGAGGGGCCCCTGGGAAGGATACAGTGATAAACCAGATTGTCCTAATGCTCGCACTAGCTCTGTGGAGTGCACTGAAGAAGGTTGGGGGTGAAGAGGTATAACACGGATGTGGACATGTAGACAGGTGGAGGTCAAAGAAATATATTGTGAAGTTGGAACTGTTTTGAAATTTTTATTGAGGTATCACTGTTGTAAAACTGCATGTGTTCAAAATATGTCATTTGATGTTTTAACAAAGGTCTACTCCAATGAAACCGTGACCTCTGTAAAGATTTTAAGCATATCCAACATTCTAATACCCCCAAAAGTTTCTTCTTGACCTTTTAAGATTCCTTCCTCCATCCCTTCCTGCTACCATGCCCAGGCAACCAGGAAATAGCTTCAGACACAGATTAGTTTATATTTTCTTCATTTTGTATAACGAGAGTCATGGACTATGTCATCTTTCTTGTCTGGCTTTCATTGTTCAGCATAATTAGTGTAAGCCTTCTCCGCATTGTCCCATGGGCCAGGAGATTACTCATTGTTGTTGTATGTGCATACTCTTTCGCTGTGTAGATAAACCATACTTTGTTTACACAGCCACCTAGTGGTGGGTATCTTGACTGTTTCCAAATTGAGATTACTACGCATAATTGCTCTTGGACGTTCCTGTACATTAAAGTGAGATGGACCCATGCAGCTGAAGGTCCGTCACACTGTCACAGTTCTTTCTGCTAAACAACTGTGGCCAGGAGGGGGCCTGGCTGCCTTGTGGTTGCTTCCTCCAAGCCCATCCTGTGCTAACTCATACCTTCTCCCAGCCAGAGCACTCAACATGCGTGTCACAGGGGTTCTGCCAGTTGACAGTCACTGATCCCATAGCTAATGGTTAATTTTATGTATCAACTTAACTGGAATTAGGGGCCCTTAGATAGCTGGCAAAACTTGTTTTTGGGTGTGTTTGTGTGAGCATTCCCAGAAAAGCTTAGCATTTGAATTGGTCTATTAGATAAAGAAGATCTGCCCTCACCCGTGTGGGTGGGTACCATCCAATCCCTGAGGATCTGAGTAGAATGAGCAGGTGCAGGAGGGGAAATTTCAGTCTCTCTCCTTGTGCTGGGACATCCATCTTGTCTGATTACCAGTGCTCCTGGGTCTCTAGTTTCTGACTCAGACTGAATTACACTATCAGCATTCCTAGGTCTCTAGCCAGCAGACAGCAGATTTTAGAACTTCTCCGTCTCCATAACTATGTGAGGCTGTTCCCATAATAGATCTCCATATAACAGTGAATAGCATATCTATTCACTGAGTTTCTCTGGAGATCCCTGACTAATTAATACACACGGTTATCCAAAGATACGTGCCATGATTTCTTGTCCCTATTTCCCACATCTCCCGCAAGGACCATAGGCACAAGTCAAGCAAAGCCAATAGCCAGTAGTTAAGATAGGCAGAATTGGTCATTAATATTGGGCCACCATGGATCAATGGCTAAGCAAAAGGTTAAGCAGAGCATGGAGAACTGGATGCCAGAGATCTCACACACAGGCCTCATCACTGACTGTAATGGCTTTGACCAAGGGCTAGCTGTATACCCCACATTCTACCCTACCCCATCCTACATCCTGAGAAAGCTGCAAGCAGCACACAACCATGATCATCAATGACAGAGGTTTGATTCAAAGAGCAGAGGAAGTCCTCTGATCAGCCACATCCCCTCCCACTCTGCTCAGTTCCTCTATGACACCAATGGAAGCTAGAAAGAGATTTCATATTCTTCAAGATAAAAGGACAAGTTCAAATCAAACTCTGTCTTGGAGTTTACTAGCAATTACTGTCCCCAGGTGAGTGGACTTGATGAGATCTGACACCTACTTTCTCCACCAGAATCGTCAGAAATACAGCTCAGCCATCATCTCATGGTGGCAACCCTGCCTTCCACTCATTCCATATGGTATATTTGGTGTCCACTTTGCGTATGTCTACACTCTAGTTTAACCAGCTGACCCAACAGAGCACAAGTAATTCCAATAATAAATCATGCAAACACTCCTAAACAGCATATGAAGATGAAGTGATTGAAACCACTTCCATAAAAGTTAGTTCTCCAGTACTCAGACAGGATTTTGGTTTGTGGCACTACTTCCTGTCCCTCACAGAGCCCTCTATGAAGTCATTGCTAGCCCAAAGATCTAAGGTAGGGCTGTGAAGAGAGTGGGTAAGTTGATTCAGCAATCAGGACAAAGGAATAGGTATCTGAAAAGCCCAAACATAAACTGAATTCAACACAAAGACATCCTATTTCATCCCTGTCACTAACTCAGGTACAAAGTTACTAATTAGCAGGACTTCCTAACTGTTACTTGCTGCAAGAGCTCTCAAATTCTGTTAACTCTTTCATTCTTCTAGTGGATGTGCAGGCATAGGAGGACCCAGCCCTAAACACCTGCCTCTCAGTGTGAGAACTGAGCCAAGAAGCAGTTTCTGTCATGGATACTGCAAGGAGCGTGGATTTTGTACCTAGATTCCAACATGGACCTGCACTTGATAGCAGAGTTCTGTGCTGTTTCCCCCAGGGAAGAGACTTAGTGCTGTGTCATGAGCATCTATTCACAGTCTTTCCAAGAAAGGAGGCATTCTAATTTATATCTAGATATTGTCCCAAAGCCTCATGCACCCAGAGGCATGGTTTTTGGAAGGTGATGGGACTATGGATGCCTGATAGCTGACTGGCTGTGAGCAGATGGCATCTGTCCAGAAGAGCTGGGTCCCTGGAGCTATGGCCCAAAGAGTTTTTCTCCCTCCCTGGCTCCTCCTTTCAGTCTACTTCCTGGCTGCCTTGATGTGAACAGCTCTCTTCTGCATCAGGTCCTTCCACCACCACCACCCCGGCCATTCCAGAACTGAAACTTCTGAAACACCAGTTGAAATAAACCTCTCCTCCTTTAAGTGGTGGGTGTTGGGTATTTTGTCCCAGCAACGAGAAAAGTGACTAAGACAGGATGTGTGCCTTGGAGTGGGGTAACAAGAATTGCACAGGTTTTCGCCTCTCTCTGGGATTGCATTTCTGGCTGCCCCTTGTGTTGACTGTACAACTTTGGCTAACATATCCAACCCCTCTGGTTCTTGAGGGACATGAAAATGATATCACTTACTCAAGGGCTCAGGAATACATGAGATAGCATTTTAAAAACCTGCCAAGGGGCCTAACATCAGGAGGTGCTGGCTGGCTGTAGACTGTCCTTTCATGCTGACCTCCTCCTCTTCTTAGTCCTTGCATTAGTTAGCATTCTCTAAAAAGATAGAATCAATAGAAAATACATATTCAGTTACACACAGGGACCCATTAGTTAGGCTAACAGGATCAGAGGCAGGAGAGCCCACAGTGACTGCACTGGAGAGCCGGATGAACCCATGGCTGCTCGGTCCAGGAAGAAGGAAGCCACAGATCAAGAGTGATCAAGACCCAGTGCCAATCCAAGGACAAAAGCCTGGAAGCTCACTGTAGAGTCGCCTGTGTGAATCTACATTGGAAGGTAAGAAAAGGACTAATGTCCAAAGGCAAGGGTGAAGACTGGGGCTCTTCCTAAGTGGCAACACGTCCTTCTTTTTCCCTTTTTATGTCATCTAGGAAACAAACCCATTGATTGCTGGCATGCACAACCAGGGTGGGTCTTCCCCATCTCAGTTAGAAGCCTACAAGTCAATCATCCACAGACACTCTAGGAACTGTGAGCTGCTTATTTGCTAGGCATTTCATTATTCATTCAACTTGACACTTCATGGTAACTAACAGTTACCATGCACATACATCTAAATTGGTAAATTGATATATACCAATAGGTATATCTATACCCAGTGATGTATTTCTATTTTCTTACTGTAGAAGAAAAAATTTCACAAGTTGGGACATGCTGGGCACACTGAAAGAGAAGTTGTTTACAGACATTTGCAACCCAGCTGGGGGCGGGCAGAGCTGTGTATATGGCCTTCCCATCTGCCCTGCCTCCCTGGATCTCCCAAGATGCATTCCACTGGTACTCAGTGTGACCGGGTAGCAGATGATGAGATCAATGTCATCAATGGGCAAGAATGATAGGATTTTATTAGCTCCTAATGTCACAAGGCTGAAGACACTGGAAATATTTTGTGTCTATGTGCAGGAGCAAGGCACTCAGGAGGTGACTCTGAACACCTGTTCTACCTTGATCATAGTCCTTGTGTGAGTTAGGTTCTCTAGAGGAGCAAATTGAGGGGCTGTGGGCCCTGCCTGCTACGTTTGATTCCACAGGTGTGATAAACTGAGAAACTTTTAGCAATCAGAGAACATCATCAACTTCTTTGTATCTTTCCCTATTCCAGTTCTCCTGCCTCTCCCTGACTGACCAACAACCTTCTTCTCTCTTTCCACTTGCAGTTATGTTTCCCTTACAGGAGTCCAGCACTATGGCAGTTTTGCTGGGATGCAGTTGTGATTACTGCATTATCTACACCTGGGTTTGTGCTCTGATGCCAGAGCCACGTAGTAGTGACAGAGAACTTACTGCCTTCAAAGCCTAAAATATTTACTTTCTGGCCCTTTACCAAAAAATATTTGTGGGATAAACCCAATCTATTCTAAACACATAAACACTATAATCTTTAGAATTTCATGAATGAAACATTATATTTGACAAGAAAAAACCCTCCATGTTTCATAAATTTAGGGTTGTCTAGATTATGAGAGAAGTTTCTAAAATTCACAAAAACCAAATTAGGTTATGTGCACCTAGAACATCCAGAGGAAGAGGCACTGTGGTCTGCGTGCCTTAGCTCCATTTCCAAAGAAAAATGAACTTGCAGCAGGGGCCATCTGTGCCACTAACTTATTAGAAAGCACATGAAACACACTGGAGGCCAAGAGGAGAGAAAAAGGAAAATGAATCTGCATTATTAAGCTGGCTGCCTCCACACAGGGTGAGGCTGGCTCCGCCTACCATGGTCTCTGGACTGACTGCTATGAGGGAGAAAGAAGAAAATGGACCCATCAACTCCTGCTGGCTAGGTTAAGGCCAATGGTGACCACAGACAGCAACAGCTCAGGAGCACCTTCCCACAGCTGCAGCCCAGGTAGGGCTTCAGGCCAAGTATGCAGCTGGACAAGAAGGAAGACAGAGAGCTCTGATGCCAAGAACACAAGATCCAATGCCAGGGGCAGAGAATGCTGAGTTTCTGAAGCCACTGACGATGATGTCATCTTCGCATGAGTATCCAACTGACATGTCAGAATACAATATTCCTCAGCATGATCTGGATTTACCAGGTCCCACTTTCTGGTCTCCTGTGCAGCCCCCAGCCTGAAGTCTTCCCTTCTTACTCCTGAATCACCACTGGCCCTCTGGAACCTCCTCCAAGCCAGCGACCTCCTTTCCACTTGATCTTAGCCAGTGCCAGCAACCCCTTCTCAACAGCATCCTGCCGCAGAGGAGACAACAAAGTAGAGTGAGGAAGGACCCAAGTACCAGGGTAAGAGACCCAGGTTTGAGACCAGCACTCGACTCACCAGCCAAGGGAACTCAATCAGGTTATTCAACTTCTGCAAGTTCAGTTTCCCAAATGGAACTGACAGTACAAGGTGACCTGAAGGGCTATGAAGTAACTTGTGTCAAGGGCCTGCCCACAGTAGTTGCATAATACATCATATCTATGCTTATTGCTATTGTTGTTAATTTAATATTGTTAGCTTTGTTTTTCCATGAACTCCCCTTCCTTAAGTTTCCCTGATGCTGTTATCTTCAACTCTTTTTCCATCTTTCCAAGTCGTCTCTGCTATAGATTGAATTTCCTCCTGTAACAGACAAATTCATATATTCAATTCTCCACCTTCAAGGTGACTATATTTAGAGATAAGGCCTTTATAGAAAAAAAAAAGGCAAAATGAAGGCATAAAGGTGGGGTCTTCATCATGGGATTAGTCACCTTATAAAAAGAGACAGCAGATGTCATTCTCTCTCTCTCTCTCTCTCTCTCTCTCTCTCTCTCTCTATCTCTAGCTATCTCTATCTCTATCTCTATCTCTATCTCTATCTCTATCTCTATCTCAGAAATTGCATGTGAAGACACAGTGATGGGGGGGCCATCTGCAAGCCAGAAAGAGAGTCCTCACAAACATTGACCCTGACCTTGATCTTAGACTCATAGCCTCCAGAATTAGGAGAAAATTAATCCCTCCTGTTCAACCCATCTAGCCTGAGGCATTTTATGATGGCAGGCTGAGCTCACTAAGATACTTCCCACTTTCTCTGCCTCTTCTCCCGCCTCCTACATTGAAATGGAGACATGCTTCAAGATAATCATTCTGGTCTTCTGAATTATCAATTGCCCTCCCATTCTAATCTCATTTCTCTTGTGACTTCACCTGTGACCACAAATCTCTATCTGATTTCTCCTTTTCACACCTTGATCCAAATTCTTGAAGTCGCTGCTTCACATCTCTACTTGGGTATCTCACGGGCATAGTGAACACATAGTTTCTCAAATTGAACTCATCATATTCTGTACAAGATTTTCAATATAGTTTTCTTTCCGCTAGATTGAATCTTTTGCAGAACAAAGGAGAACATAAAGAAAAATAGAGAGTTGTTTAGTATGATGGAAAGACAACAGATAAAATTAGAACAAACATTTGACCATTTATCCTATGGATCATATACTATGCCAAACAGTTGACATGGCTTATTGGCTTACTTGTGTAAGCACTCTCATTTTACAGGTAAAGAAACTGAGAGAAATTTAACTGACATACACAAAGTTAGTCTGACAAAACTAAATTTGCACACCAGGCAACTGAAGTATGCAGTGTCTTCCACCAGGTTGCTGGACTGTGCCCATCCAACCACTCTGCTCAGTCTGGATAATTCTGCCCCTCTTCCTGTCCTAGCTACACCCCTGACATGTGGAAGAACAGCAACCCATGTTCACATTTGCTTGACACCCTGTTCTCCCTCTTCTCCCCCACCTCACCCCTTTGCTAACGGGGAGCATGCTTCCTAGGAACCAGTATCCAGGTTCCATAGCCGGGGCCATGGGTGCTGCCTCTTGAGAACAAATGCACACCTCACAGTGTGTACAGTTTTTCCTCCTCTCTCCAGGCAAAACCCATGACTCCTACTTTGCACTCTGTCTAGCACATTTTATTTTTACTGCTATGAAAACTCCTATTACATAGTATGATGATACTCAGCCCTGTGTGTTTTTCTTCCCTGCTGGACACCAGCTCCAGACAGCAGGGATGGGATGAGTTCATCTCCCTGTGCACCTCACAGGAGCAATGCTCTGCCCCAGAGTAGAGGTCAATAAGTGGTTGCCACTGAAGCAGAATTGGACCCATGACCTAGTACTGCTGGAGATTTTAGGCCAGTGGGTGATAAGTAGCCTAAAAGCCAGCAAGGACATGTGACAGTGATGAAGAAACAAAGGGGACACAAATGAAAAACCCATAAAAGGGGAAACTTTTTAAAAATGGGGTCGTTATATCCTCACTAACTCACACTCATCTGATCAAGCATGCCAGGCAAAAGGTTTCCCTGCGGTCTGGGAAACCTCGTTCAGGATATTACCAAGGAGAAGCCATAGGAATAAAGACCCTTCCCAAGGTCAGGTGGCTCAGGGAGGAGACAGTGCCATGTCCCACCTAAGAAACCTTCTCACATCCCCCAAAACATCTCTTCTCAGAGATACACAGGTAAATTTCCTAAAGGCATAGAATATAGGTACACACCAGAGTGCACACAATGGGATCCGTTCTAGCCACAAATTTAGGGGTACAAGCAATATTCATTTCTGTCTAACCCATACATCAAATTTAATCTATATTCTTACTACAGTGGGGTACTTTTCCATCTGAAGATCTCAAGATAGACCAGACCATGGCAGACTGATCATGCACATCTAACACCCCACCCTCCACCAGCCCATCAAAGTCCAGCAGAGATTTAGCTTAAAAGAATAAACTTGAAAGGACAATGGAAGACAAGAGAAGACAGCTTCTAATTTTGGAGGCTAGGAAGTAGATGGGTGAGAGGTTACTGGGCAGTTCTAAGCCAACAGTCAGGAAAGCCAAACAACAGCTCCAGTGAGAATGGAGAGGCTTAGGACTCAGCACCACTGTCCCCCCTGGAAGTGGGGTGAGACAGTGGGGTCACTATGAAAAGGAAGAGTGTGGAAAACAGTGTCACTGTCAGATCAAAAGCTGGCCATGCCACACCATCAAAAGACACATAAGGAGCCCAGCTGCCAGGCTGCAAGTGCCAGTGGGAAATTTGCTGGCTGAGGAGTCTTCAGAAAGTTACCTCACCACCCTGTGCTTTAGTTCCTGCATCTGAAAAGTACAGAGTGAACACGTCCCTCTTCTTTATAAACTACAGACTATAAAGTTTGCATGCTTGTGCCTAGCACAGAGTGCCTTCTTACAATACATAGATTTCCCACTCCCAGTTACACCTGACTGGGAAACTGCCTCTTCCTCCTCTCTGGATTTTTCTCTGGAGAACAGAAGAGACTGTCTGTGGACAGTGAGGGGCGGAGTAGTGGCACATGAAGAAAGGGAATTACGAAACCTTGCACACTAAACATCGGCCACCTTCTTTCCCCTGCACCTCCACAGCTCTGGTCACCAGCCACACTGCCCATCAAAAAGTTGAGAACAGTCTTTTCTGGAAAATTCAGCAGGCCCAAGGACAGCACCAACACTCCCTGATAGCTATTTCAGGAGGATCATCCTACACTAGAGCTCACTGTTGGAAGCCATATCCGAGTACTCCAAGATCATGGTTAGATCATAAGCCACTTAACTCCCAAGCAGAGCCAACAACCAAGAACTACGGCAGGAGGAGGGCCAGAAGATGGAAAAGAGAACAAAACACCAAGTAAACAGGAGCAACTGACCAAGAGAGAGAGGGCATCACATTCAGCAAAAGAAACAATAACAGTGCATGAATGAAAGAGAGAAGTAAGAAGAAAATCAGAAAATCAAAATGAATTCTTGGAAATTGAAAACAATCACCATATGAAAGTTTGGAAGATAAGCTCTAAAATATCACAGAAAAGAGATCAGAAAGAAAAGAGATGGACAATATCATTTTCCCCCTAAAAAGAGAAAATTGTTGTATTAGATTCAATGATTCAACATTCAAATGACATTATTTCCAGGAAAACAAGTTGGTGGTCATTATCAGTGAAACAATTCAAGCAAATTTCCAAGAATTTAAGTACATGACTTTCACATGGAAAGAGCTCGCTAAATGCCCAGAAGAATGGATAAAATTAGATACCCTCCCAGATTCAGTCTGGGAAAATTTCAGAAAAGAATGAAGATTCTAATTTGCAGAAAGAAATAGTAAGTCATATGCAAGGTACCAAGAAGCAGGTGAGTCTGGAAATCTCAGCAGCTGTACGATGTACTAGACGAGGTAAAATGATGCCTTCCTTCACATGGTGAAGGAGATTCTTTTTCAATTCATATTGGAACCCAGAATTGAAACCGGGTTCTAATGTGAGCTGAATACCCAGAAAAATTCATACCTAGAAAAACTTTCAGTCACACATATGGGTAGAATGCAAAGTTGGTTTCGGCTATACACATTCTCAAATATCTTACCTTTATTGTGGGGAAATTTAGCCCTAGACTAAATATTGGTGTGTGGTCTTCTTGCCTAGCAATAATTGAAAGCATGCTCCAAGAAGAGTACCAAAGTTTCCAAGTAATCTAACCTTATGTCAGAACAAAGTTTAAGAAAATGTATAGAATACATAAGTATCTAACATTCAACAGGTCAAATGTACAGGGCCTGGCATCTGATCAAAAACTAACAAGCATGTAAAACAGGTCAAGCAGGAAAATATGACTCAAAATGAGGAGGAAAACCTATTTTTTAAAAAAAACTGAGAAATGACAGAGATGATGCAATTAGTAGTGAATGACATTAATGTTATGAGCATATTTCATATATTCAAAAAGCTGGAGGAAATGTTGGTCATATTAAGCAGCAATACAGAAGTACACAGAAGCCAAATAATACTATACATAAACACTAAAATGATTGAGCTGAAAAATCCATTAAATGGGCTTATTAGCAGAGTAGCCAGTGGGGGAAAAGAAAGATGATAAGTAAACTGAGGACATCTCAATAGAAAATGTCCAAAATTATATATAAATGGGAAAAAAATACTGAAGAATAATACATAGCCTGTGGATGACTTGTGTGACAGTTTCAGTCACATAGTTAGAATCCCTGATGAAAGGAGACAGCAGGGTGGACAAAAGCATTTTTTAAGAAATAGTAACCAGTACCTTTTCAAATTGATAAAATTATAAACCAAGAAGCTCAAAGAACTTCATGCCCAAGAAACATAAAACACATCACCACTTAAAACCGATGATAAAGATGAAAATGTTAAAAGTACCCAGAGAAGCAAAGATATACAAAGACAAATAAGGGCAAGGTAGCAGCGGACTTCCAAATCAGAGACAACGCAGCCCAGGGAACAACAGAGCAACATTTTTATTATAGTATTGAGAGAAAAACAAAAACAAGAAAGTCAACCAAGAATCCTATAATAGGTGAACACATTCCGGAAAAAAATGAAAACATGTTAGACATCTAAGGGCTGAAAGAATCCATTACCAACAGACCCATAGTACAATAACTGTCAAAGAATATTTTTCAGGTGGAAGGAATATGATTCCAGAGAGAAAACTGGATCTACACAGGCAAGCAAAGAACACTGGAAATGGAAACAACATGGGGAAATATTTTTTGGAAGTTTTAAATCTCTCTAAAAGATTACTGATTGTTTCAAGTAATTAAGTGTAGCTTTAACATGTGTAGACTTAAAGTGTTTGGCAACAAAAGCACCAAGGCTGGGAGAGAGAAAAATAAAATTACAGGGTTGTAAGAATGCAACAGGTTATTGATGTACACTATAAGTTCTCAAGTAATTGCTGGAATAACATAACACAAAGAGCTGAGGAAATAGCAAAGTAGATGAAAAGGGGATCACAAAATACACTCAATCCAAAAGGAGGCAGAACAAAAGGAGAGAACACAGGACACATGAGACACCTAAAAGCAAATATTGTGCAGTTGCAAGTTGGCAAGTTTAACCTCAACTGTGTTGCTAATCATAGTAAGTACAGGTGGCCTAACCACCCCATTCAAAGGAAGAGATTGACTAACTGAGGTTTGAAAGACAAGATTAAATAAATATATAATGCCTACAAGAAATGTGCTTAAAATATAAGGACTTGAATAGGCTGAAAGTGAGAAGACTGAAAAAGGTATGCCATTTTAACACCACTCAAAAGATTTCAGAGCAAAAATACTGCCAAGGATAAAAAAGAGTCATTTTTAAGAGGTTAGTTCATCACAAGAATATATATTTCTCCTAAAGGGTTACCCATCTAATAGCAGAATTTCATAATAAATGCAGTAAAGATAGAGCTGCAAGGAAAAAGAAAACTCTACAATTTTGGTCAGAGTATCTTCTTCAGTAATTGGCAGAACGAGCAGACAGAAAACAGGTAAGGATATAGTAAACAAAACAACACTATCAAACAATTTATCCTAATGGTATTTGTGTTAGCTTTCTGCTGCTGTGATAAATGTCTGAGATAAACAACTTCAAGGGAGGCTCATGGTTTCCAAGGTTTCGATCCATGGTTGTTTGGTGACCTTGTTTGAGCATATGGTACCACAGTAAATTAGAGTGAGAAAACCTAGCAGGAGTGACAGGAAGGGGCCAGGGCCTCAAACTCTCCTAGGAGGGCACTACCTAACTCCCTCCAACTAAGCCCACCTCTTAAAGCCCCACTTCCAATAGCACCTCATGTGGGAGGCCAAGCCCTTAGCACATAAGATTTTAGGGGGCATTTAATATCTAAACATAACAAATAGTACATCCAACAATAGTAGATTGAACATTCTTTTCAAATAAGTGCAGAACACTTCCTAAGATACCTACTGGAAAATAAAACAAGTTTTAATAACTTCAAAAGGATTGAATTCATGCAGCGTGTTTTCTGATTGCAATGGCATTAAATTTTCAATCAATAACAGAAAGATATCTGGAAAATCACCAAATATTTGAAAACCAAGTGAGCACACTTCTAAGCAACACAAAAGTCAAAGAATATATTAAAAGGGAACAAATCAAGTTAGGATGTATTATAGTCTGAATGAAACAAAAGTGCAATATACCAAAAGCCAAGGAAAGGAACTAAAGCAACTGAATGAGGAGCCATTCCACTCCTGGATACTTACCTAAGAAAATTAAAAGTCTGCATCCATAGAAACTCTTATTTATACTGTATGATTCCACTTACATAAAATTTTAGAAAGTTGAAACTAACTCATGACAGGAAGCAGGTCCATGGCTGCCTGGGGAGGGAGTATGCTAGGGAGGAGCAGGAAGGAAGATTACAAAGAGGGGCAAAAGCAACCTTCCGGCAGAGGATGTGCTCAGTACCATGATTTCAGTGAATGTTCCAGGGTATGTTTTGGTACATGAGTACTTATGCAATTGTTTTTTGTACAGTTTACATCCCATCCCTTCTTGTTCAGTTCCAGAAAGCACCTCTTCATGTCCTTTATTATTAAATACTATACCATTTCTACCTGATTTTACATCTCCTGACACAAGAAAAATATAACAACATTGTTACTGTTTGCAAGGCCATGGCCTCTGCTCTTTGGAGCCTAAGGTAATGGAGTAACATGGACATTTTTGCTTCCCAAATTAATCATGAGTACCATTTACTTAATCCAGGGTACATCAAGACTTGTTATGTTTCTGTCCATGAATATTGACTTCCTGTGACTTTCTTATAAGTCAATATTGTGCTTCCTTGATGGTGACCACAAAATGCAATTCTTAAACAAAATACACAGGAAAGTACAGAAGATAATTCATTTGCTGGTGATGTGAAATGTGGCCTCTGGAATTCCACACTGTAAAACTAGAACAATAGCTCTCTCCGCCATGACTTTTCTTGAACTTCTTAGGCTATAATCACTGCAGTGGGATTTCTGCCAGTATTGGTCACACCCCTATCTTTCATATACCACCTCCAGCAGCAAGTAACCAAGAACTCCATGAAAAGAGAGAAGAGTCACCCCACCGATATAAGGAATTTCTTTCCCTCCTTCTGCATGATTTCAGAACAACCTGGAAGAGTGCACTGTCATCCCAGGGATGACCAGCAAGAAAACACTGATTGCACTGTACAGCAATAGGCTTGAACTTACTAGGAAATGTAGGTCCAGGGAACAGATATGTAGGTCCAGATACCTGTCATGGAGGCTGAAGCTAGTAGTAATAGTGAAAGGACACAGAGTCAAGTACCTTTGCCACAATCCCAGCTGACTGTGTGTGCTGTAGACACACACCCACACTCATGTCAGTTGCAAAAGTCAGCGATGTGTGCTGATCATCTAAAAGCCTAAATACATGGCATCTCTAACATGAAGACACCTAAACTCAAATGTTGAAAACCTTCTGGTGGCCCCATCCCACACAATCCCATAAGATAAGCATTATGGCAGCTACGTGTCAGATTACTTCCCTGGACCTTGAGTCTGGCTAGGTAGTCCATGATGACCCTTAGGTATAAAGTTAAGGTGACATGGTTCTTGGGGTTTCTGGATGGCCCTATATATTGATAAAAGATTGCTAAATATCCCCCCCAAAGAGAAACTGGGACTGTTTGCATGTCCATGTGTCCCAGTGGTATGCGCACATACCAGTAAGATAATGTTGCCTAGTCAGGCCCACCTTCCCCCAACTCTAGGTGAAGGCTTAAAAAATTTCAAGGTATGCATTTCTAGTAATTGAGACCAGCATGGAAGCAGATTCAGGGTTTCCTGCCAGCGCTGGCCATTACAGACAATGGAAAGGGACACTCACAGTTTTAAGGAAGGCATCATAAAGCACGGGGCACTATGAAATATAGAACACAGGATGGGGCCCCACTCCCTGGGGAGAAGTGGGGAAAGGGCCTCCCTCCCTGCCTGAGTGAGCCCTCAGTCAGCCTGAAGGAGGATGTGATGTGGGAGAGAATAAACGTTATTGTTTCAAACCACTGAGATTCAACATTATTGTTACCACAGTAACTGAGCTCATCCTGATTGATGCTCAGGGTGACAGCCCGGGACACGCACAGAGCTGGTGGTACAGAGGGAAGCGAGGTGATTCCACAGGAGGACGTGCCCGTGCTGAGGGCTGTCAGCACCAGTATGGCTTCTGGTGCTACCAGCTTTTAAGTGCTTTTTAATTAGTAACACTTGGGTGTGTCTAGCCCAGATTCTTATTTGTACTTTATTTGACAGGGCTATGAGATGATGAGGCTCTTTCGTTCAAACGTTCACAGCACCCTGACTAAAGTGTTCTTCCTTGTTCTAGCCCTGAAAGCCAAACATTGGACATGATGAACTTAGAAGTAGAAAACGGACCAATCCTCTTGACCACCCTCCTGTTGCAGGTCAGCAGCTGCCCACACTTCAATACTGCTACCTGCTTTTGCAGGTGCCCGAGCCACCCCATCCTCATGCTCTGGCTCCCTGGGCCTTTTCATAAAACCTCAAGAACACAAGAGCCGAAGTATGGGCCAAAATCCTCCATCCAGCTGACTTCCCGCAAGCCTTCTGCTGCCTCATTTTTCTATTCATCAGCCTTCATATCTATCTGTTTAAATATATCCTTGATAAAATCACAAATTATCGGAGGAAAAAAGAAAATTAATCTCATTCCTTACTGGGACCGCCTTCTCTCCCAGGTTTGCAACAAATGCACCACTAAATAGAGTCTGTAAAACAGCAGAGAGACTTCCACCTACCGTGTGGCTGCTACTGACACCCAAGGCCAAAGGAGGCTGTCAGGATGCTCCACTCCGTTCCAAAGCACATGACATCGTGCAGTGTCATGATGGCCAAGAATTTCAGGGCAAACAGGAAGTGTGTGCCACTCTCTCAGGGCAGAAGACAAAGCTGTTGCCCCTTCTGTCCTGACCCCTCTGAGAGCTGCCACATGGCAGGCAGTGTGAACTTCCACCAACGCCACCATCCTGTGCTGACCTCTATCCCCTGGCTCATCTCTTAAACTATAAAAAGCCACTCCCTCTCTCCTGTTACCACACTGAGAAGTCTTTGATAAAATTTCTCCAGTGCTCAGGCTTCAGGAAATTCACAGACAGAAAAAGCAATGTCTTTAACAAAAAGCTACTTCTGCTTCGAACTGTGTGACACATCATTCCTCAACCTTTCCATCCACCAGTCAAGTCTGGGAACCTAATGTCAACCTGGTTCTGGGACTGGTGTGCTTGGGTGGAAAACTCAGGAGAAATCTCTGAAATGGGCACCACACCCAGAAGCAGAGAGAAATAGAGAAGTGGTTCTGAGGCATAGACATAAAATATGCACAACTTGGGGGTCCATGTAAACAAGCATGAGGAGTAAAGAACACATAGTTTGCTCCTATCATTTTCAAGTCTGATCAACCCCAAGCAGGGTTCCTTGGATTCTTAAGAATTTGCATGAAGGATCCAGCACTCTGCTGAGGCTGTGATGGGGCAGAGCATTTAACAGGAATGGTGGGTAAATGGTTCTAGATGCCACTGTCTACGGCAGTTACTTTTCTGGATGGAATCCCATTTTGAGGCTATAAGTGCAGAGCCAACAATGTAAAATGTGCCTGCAAAGTGAAGTAAAATCAGGTTTATTCGGGGACTTCTGAGCCCAATTGTCTGTAATGAAACCCTCCTTTCTGCCACTCCCTGGCCTCTCTGCTGGCTCCAGAGCATCACCACAGAGGCTGTGCTTTCTCCCCGCACTTAGTGCTATCATTAGTTACAGCTGTTTCACTTCAAGTTCAGCATTTGGTGGCTTCCTATGTTTCCCGGTGAATGGCTTAAAGAAAGGACATTTTGCAAATTACTACTCTGCAGGTCAAAATTGTCAATTCTTTCCTAAAAACAACTGCAGTACCCCATTTTGAAAATGACTATTGTTATGTGGCACTGTAAGGAAAAGACCAACATTATTGAATCGAACCATCAAGAGCAATTTAGACCCATTTCATACCTGCCATATTTATCCCTGTTCCTTGGCGGAGCTGTGGTATGTGAGTATTTAATACCCTTCACAGTGAGGACAGTCAGGTTGGTTCTGCATTCTTAATGGTTCTGCCCAAGAGTCCTGGGAATGAATGGGGAATTGCATTTCAAGTGCAAGGACTGTGACACACACACACAAAACAGACTGTCACAAAGCCAGGCAAAACCGGGTGTTGTATCTGTAAAACTGTATGCAAATGCACACAACTAACTCTGCATATGGAGGTTGGACATCTGGGCTCATGTGAATTCTCTTGTGCAACAGAGGGTGATGCTGGAGAGTAGCAGAGGTTGTGTGGGATTATCCTGACGACACACTTGAAGAGTACTGTGTCCAACAGAGCGGGCTACTGCATAGATGTGGCCAGCATGCAAACTACTCTCCACGGTATGCAGGCAGAGGAGTCAGGAGAGACACAGCTCTCAAAACCACTGTGGAGTAAAATGATCCTATTCCTAGCCCTAGGTGATAAGAAGGCTTGTCTAACACAAGCCGGGGAATAACGTGTGAGGGAGACCCCAGTACTTTTCTAATTGTAGGGCGGAAAACACTGTGTGTTGGCCACTGTGGGAAGTTATCTAGGGACTGGTTTGTAGGCAATGGCCCCAATCACATCTGGCAATTGTAGCCAGGGTGGTTGAGTCTCTTTGACATGGTCAGTCTGGTGTCTAGCATGGCTTTCTCACAAGCTAGAGCATGATGTGGCTTGCATGCACCAATCAAGGATCTGCTCGTATCATATCTGCTGGTGTCTCACTGGCCAAACACCCTGGCCAAGAGGTGATGCGAGAGGGGTCCCTACAAGGGTATGGGTAGTGCAAGGTGTGGTTCACTGGAGGCCATCAGCATACCTCCCACAGACTGCATGCTGCTGTATCCCCTTTGGGATGGGCCTGTCCTACTTCTGTGTTATCCCTAACTCTTGGCTTGAGGTCCAGCAACCTAGGATGGAGGAAGCTGCTTCAGGGACCTGGATTTGTTTTGCAGAATGCTGTAGGAGTCTATTTGCAGTGACTCTTTCCTGAGTCTTCTGACACAGCATGTAAGTGATTATTGTTAAGATTGAAAAGGAGAATCCTTTCTCCAGCATTTGCCCAGGGTTGTTGCAAGCAGAAGCAGATGTAGCCTGAGACAATGACTTTCCACAAAGCCTGTGTCTGCAAACAATCTTCCTCTGCTTGCTGATAATAGCACTTATCACAGTATGTGTTCTAGACACTGTGTTTATTGATTATTGTTTCTCACAACAGCATTTGTTAAACCCATTTCATAGACAGGTGAACTGAGGCTAAAAAAACATGAGTTGATCCAAAACCCAAAGCCATAAAGCTGATGAATCCAAAGCATGTTTTTCTCACTCCAGAGCCTATGTTCTGGGGGCCCCACTCTTGCCTTTGGGTGGCTCCCCTGGACCAGAGTTTCCAACCAAGCTCTAGGAGCTCTGCATGCTCTATCTCCCACGCCAGGCTGCATTTGTGCAGGACTGGTGCCTAGGGCAACAACAGAGCCCTTAAAAGTCTAGCTTTGGCATTAGATGGCTGGAAGTTGAATCTTGCCTCTACCAGACTTCAGCTCAGTGACCCTGGGCAGTTTTGTCATCTCTAAACTGCAGATCATCACAGTCCAGAGGCTTAAATAAATAGGATGACAAGAAATGCTTTAAAAACAGTGCCAGGCACCCAAGAGTAGTCTATAAATGTTAATGATAACAATCATTATAGGCAAGGCTTCATTCCGTCCCGTAAGGTGAAAGTGTCTTATCCCAGGGCACAGAGCACAGCAAAATCAACAGCAAAGAACTGATGGGGGTCACAGTGATGGGGCTGATACTGGCGATGCTTTCTGCTTGAAGCACAGGCACCACCTGCTCTGAAGGAATTTCAGTGTAGACCCACAGCATCCCTCAAGCTATTGATTCTCTGCCTTGACTCCTCAAGCTGCGCACATGACCTGCAGATGGAAGAGCTGAGGACAAAGCTGGCCACAGGGCTGGAGCAAAGGGCACCCCCAAGGCTTCTAGAGGGCCCCTAGGAAAAGAGAGAAAGCCATGCTAGAACCACGATTGTAAGATTGCAGAGCAGTTGTCCTTGGCAAAAAATCCTTCCCAAGGAAAGGATGAGGTTCTCAGGTAAAGAGGTGTTGCACTCACCCAATTTAAGAACTAGGCTTTAGTTCTAAATGGGTTTGGGATTTGGAACAAGGCTGGGATCCTTGCATGAGCCAAAGGGGGCTGTGGATCCTTAGTCTCACCTGGCTCATCTTGGAAGCCATCGATCTAGCGACTGCCAGGCCCTGTGTGAAGTCTGGAGGTAAGTGGGCTTCAGGGCAGGAAATCTATGGAGGAAAACAGGGCTGTGAGACTTGGAATTCTGCCTCTGGGAAGACATATGGGACTATAAGCCTTCCACAGGTGGGGAACCTAATGGCCCCGCTAAGGTGGGAGAGGCACACCCTGTCCTTCCCTTCTTCATCCATGTGAATGAGGGCTGATCTCACACAGCAAAACCCTATGGTAAGAACAGCAGAAGTGCCAACATGGTGGCTTCAGAATTTCTCTCACTCACTCCCTGCTCCCTCTGTCTCACTTCAACTCCTATGAATCATCCCATCCCACACAACTGAGGACCCTTAGACTCTTCAGGTTGCCCCTGAGGGCAGGAATCTAGGTGCTGCCCTGTCTCTAGCCCTTCTGGTTTCTCCATTGCAATCCTGGGGATGGAGCTACCCCAGTGCTCCAGGGGCTCTGCCTTCCCAACTCAACGGACATGGCCAGCATCTCCCAGGCCTGGCACCTTACCACCTCACTGGTGGACATCTCACCACTGGGATACAGCTGGCTGGGGGCCTCTTGCCCAGGCAGGAGGACCTCAGCAAAGCCTTGGCCTGGCCCCTGTCTTTTGCACCGTTCTGCTTTGGTCCTTGAACTTGCAGCTTGAAATGTTTCCATAAGGAAAGGAGTTTGCCAAGCAGAAAAAGATATGGGTAGACCCTCCCATTTCTGTCTGGATGTGTTGAGGCAAAGCTGGCTGGGTGAATGTCTCCTGCTGCTGCAGATGCAGATGATCAATGACTGGCAGGGGCAGGAGCTTTTGAAGATCATACAGCCACTGTATCCCAGAGAGAATTCAGGCCAATCATGAGCAGGCCAGCCCTCAGCAAATGCAAAGGCACTGTCCTCTCCTACGGGCGTGGGAGTTTTGCAGGGCTGAGTGCCAGGCCAGAGATCCATGACCTTTAGCCCATTCCTTAGCTCTGAGCCTGTTTCTTCATCAGCAAAATACAGATAAAAATGCTACCCCTCCAAGGATTCCAGGAGGATTAAATAAGATAAGCCAGATAAAGCAACTGTGCTGCAGTCAGTGCCTAATATAGTTTACTCCCTCCCATCCTTACAGCAATGACAACAAATCCTTTCCTGTCCCTCCTGGGAGGCGCCATGGTGCAGGAATGTTAAGCAGCATCCCCAGCTCATGCTGGCCAGGATTTCCCTGCACCAGCTATTCATCTGGCTCAACAGAGAATCCCCATCCTCCTCCCCTCCTCCCTTTATTGAGCACAGTGTTCCCCTCCTTCTCAGGCCATTTATACTGTGTCCCTTGCCAGCCTCTGTCCTCCCTGAGCCTGCCTAAGCCGCAACCTGAAAAGAGCTATCTCTCTTTCACTTTCCCAGTCCACCTCTGGATGTACAAGTCACTTAGCACCCAGAGAAATAATGAATTTTCTCCTGTTCTGCTGAGGTTACCCACTACGGGCCATTAAAAAGATACTCATTTTTAAAACATACTTGACAGCCTGGAAGATCTATTCAGGGTATCAGAAAACTGAGCCCATTAGGTGACATTTAGAATATATAGTGTGGCGATATATTTCTAAATGTGCAATATACTTTATGAATTTATATTGCATATATGGCACTTCCTTATTTGTATTATTTTCCCTCTGTGGATTCAAAGTTTCTAGATGATTTCCCTGTTTGAGCTCTTAGCATCAGGCTTCTGGCCAACACAGCAGGAAAAAATAAAAAGGACTTGAATGCTATGTTCAAGGTCAGTTAGTGGCTGATTTCAGCTCTAGTCTCACTAAGGAAACCCAGAAGGTATGTGGGGGGGCTCTGTGGGCCCGGCATGCTCGTGTGCAGCTACCCATGATTGTGTGGATCGTTTGCCCATTCTGAAGCTGAGAAAATTGAATCTGCCGAGGTGACGCCATCTCCTTCTCCTGCTCCTTTCCCTCTTCTCCTCTTCCTTCTTCCTGTCTGTCTGTCTGTCTGCCTCTCTCTCTCTGCAACTCTCAAGCCCACCTTCTACAAGAACAGCCTTCTTTTCAGGCCCCAGTCCCTTGTGTTGGAGGCCCACACCTGTCTCAGACAAGGCACAGGTACAGGAATGTCCCGGCCACCACCAGTGTCCCCAGGGCTCACCACCCTAAGAATGTTCCTAGATTTTACCCAGGCCCTGGCCAGCCTACCTTCTGTTCGATTTTCTGCCGAACTAGAGCTGGTGGCAGGTTTGGGCACTGGAGGGGCACTCAGAGCCCCATTCAAACGAACTGGGGTGACACTTGTAGAATCTCTACTCTCAGTCAAAGCTGATACAATTGTCCTTTCTGGTGACTTCAAGAAGTTCAGAACCTTCCAAATATAATATTGAGCCCAAATCCAAATCTGGTGATTTCCTAAATGTACTAACCCCTAATAATAATAAAATCAAGTCATTCTATCCGATTGTGAGAGGCACATGACAAGTGACAGGCACTGACTTTGGTTCAACCATGTACGCCAAGCACCGTACCGGGAATGGTGTACAGTAGGACCAGGGTAGATAGGAAGCCCCTGCCCTTGTGGGCCTCACACACCAAGAAATCACCTAAGGCAGGCCGCCCTGCTGCACCCGGAGACAGGCGAGAGACCAGCGCAGGGCGTCTACTAAGTCCACAGGAAAGCACCGGTTGGAGCAGGTAAGGACATATTTGGGGCTATGGGCAGCAGCTGGTCAGGCAGGCACCTGAGCAGCAGAGGCCTCAGCCCTGAGAACCAGGGGTTACAAGATTGATGACTCTTAACTCCGTGGATGGCTCTGCCCAGCCCCCACCCTAGCACTTGAAAAGGCCTCTGGTCTCAAAGGATTTCTCGCGGTTTTGTCCCTAAAGTACACTCCACTTCCACTGCTGTTTACCAAGGATGGAGAGCAAAGCTAAATGCCCAGAACCGATACTCAAAAAGCTTTTAGGACTTCAGCACTATACTATTGGCAGAGCCTCGGAAAAATGCAGGCTTAGTTTTAAGAAAAACCACTCATCCAAAGCTTCAGGAAGAAGCCTGTACTGGCTCAGGGAGGCACGCTGCACAGCCAGAAAGGTCAGGAAGGACACACGGACAGGGGCAGGGTTTGTGGGCTTGTCCTACTGTCAGGGCCAAGCTCATGGGGCGCCAGAAGGGAGCAGTTCTTCCCCGCCGCCCTGTCCGCTGTTCCATCCTCACACCCACGCGCATCCTGTGAGGCACAGTGTCTTCCTGGGGACGAAATTAGACTCACACTTGGGCCCAGGGATGGGAGCCAAAGAAAGGGTTCTGTATTTGCTCCAGGAAAAGCAGCCAAGTTCGGTGTTGGTGGAACTTCATAAACTTCCCGACAGGTGTCAGAAGCACACGACATAACCGTTAAGAGCTGAGGCAAGACACACAGAAGCCAAGGTAAACTACAAAGCCCCACGCTGTGAAGCTATCCGAAGTTACTGAAGAGTCCAAGGGTGCGAAGGAGAATGATCGGAGCTACTTTCCCCCTAGCTCTTCGCTGTGAAACACATTACCCATGACCTCGTGTTCTCTGTGCTGGAACACAGCAGACCTCTCAGCGCTGAGTTCCTGAAGGGCTTTTCAAGAAGGATTTCAGACAGCACTGGAAGGATCTAATTTCTGTGCAAAGGCTGCACAGTATTGATTTAAGAACCTGCAAAGTATGTGGAGGTACAGACCTGCAATACCAGCACTTAGGAGGCTGAGGCAGGAGGATCACAATTTAAGGCCAGCCTGGGCTGCAAGCAAATTCAAGGGTTTATACTATATACTGAGACCCTGTCTCAAGAACATAGAGAGAAAGAAAGAAAAGAAAAGAAAAGAAAAAAAGAAAGAAAGAAAGAAAGAAAGAGAAAGAGAGAGAAAGAAAGGGAAACAGAAAAAGGAAAGAAAAGAAAAAGAGAGAGGGAGGGAAGATGAGATGGAGGGAAGAAAGGAAATGAGCACACATTTTTTACAATGGTCTGTTTTAAGGATCACGTTTAGAGATTATCCTTATATTAATGTAAAACCCCACTCACACCTTTGTATATTTATGCACTCAAAAGAAAACAACAAAATAGGAGGTTCTCTGGATAACCACTAGGATAGGCAGTATGGAATTTGTGAATACTCAGTTTCACACAGAACTTGGCAGTCTTGTCATTCCTATAGATATGGAGCTTCAAGAATTTAGTGAGTGATTCAAAATCCTGATTATGGTACAGAGATCCTGAGCAGAGCTTGTAAGTTGTACCTCTGTCTTTCACCCGTGTCACCTCTGAAAAAGAAATCCAGCTCTGGAAGTTCAATGACTAAATATTTAGGTGGCACAATGGACCAGATCCAGGCCTCCTGGTCCCTGAATTAAAATGTTTCAATAATGCTCTGGGAAGAGAATATTTACTAGGACCCAACAAGTAGATTGGGAACATTCAGCTCACATTTGAGAAGGGTCTTCACCCATTCTGTGTTGCTCTAACAAGATGCCTGAGGCTGGATATTGTATTAAAGAAAAAGGTTTGCTTGGGTTCATGGTTTGGGAAGCCAAGAGTAGGGCATGGGCATTAATGTCTGGTAACGGTTCCTGGCAGACAGCACCACATGCAGGAGGAGCACAGGCAAGGAGGAGGTCACGTGGCAAGAGAAGAAGCAAGAGGCGAGAGAGACCAGGCTCGCTCTTCCACAGCAGCCTGCTCTCAGGGGATCTGACCCACTCTTTGAGACCAGCATTGACCCCAGTGAGGGCAGTCATGACCCAATCTCCCTGAGCAGTCCCAATCCCCTCTTATAGGTCCCAGTATCTTTCAGTCCTTACACTGGGGACCAGGGTTCCAGCTCATGAACCTTTGAGGAAAAAAACTATATTCAAACCATAGCAAGCAGAAGGGAAAATACAACGCTACTTCAAAAATATTTTAAAATATGTGCTAATTGGTTTCATTTATACTGCTAGCTTATCTTAGTTTGTTGGAAAGAAAGTTTTGTATTATTATCTGTTTGTTTCTCCTTTATAAGAATCTTTTTGGTCTATGTCTCATACTCTCAGTAAGTACTTTGAAGATAAAGATACACAGTGTATTAACTCTTGTTATTATTTTGTTATGAAATTTTGTTTTATCTTTTCAAAATATAAAAAAACTAGGTAAAACTAAATCTAAATCATCTGGAGGACTGAAACTTTAACAAAGACAGGAAAACCTCCAGGTATCTTTGCCCAAATAAATTAATTTTATTAAACTAGATGATGACCACATGGGCATATATCATGTCACTTATACTACCTTGTAAGTATCAGAGTCACTTCAAAATAAAAATTTAAAGAAAAAGTACTTCAAAATGAGGGAAAATGGATGAGAGGGAGAAAGGAGGCATAAAGAAAAAAACTGAAAGTTTCTAGGAATATCACTTTAGAAGTTTTGAACATCATGTACCTACCCTTACACACAGAGAAGAGTTGTAACCCACAGGCAAAGCCAGAGTCCTCCTCTTGTCTGCTCTCCCATCAGGCACCCCTCTACTTTCCCCTCTTACTCAATGCTCATATCGTGCAGCTCACCTGTCTTAAACTTTCGAATGTAGTGTTTTGAAGGATATGATATCACACAAATCTCTGTAGATCTTCTGTATAGCAATGATAAACTACCTGGAAAAGATTTAAAGAAAATGATCTTTTTTACAATAGGTACAAAAAAACAAAATTCTGGGAATGAAGGTAACCAGATAAGTGAAAGATCTGTGTACTAGAAGCTAAAATGATGAAAGAAATTCAAGCATACATAAATTAGTGGAACATTCTTATACTCATGCAGTAGAAGAATTAACATTGTTAAAATGTTTATATCACCCAAAGTGATCTACAGATTCAATGCCATACCCATAAAGTTCCAATAACATTGTCCACACAGATATAAAAATAATCCTAAAGTTCACGTGGAGTCACAAAAACTCCAAGTAACCCAAACAATCTTAAATTAAAAGAGCAAGCTAGAAGGGGTATACTATCTGAGTGTAAATTGTATTACAAAGCTCTAGTAAATAAAATAGCCTGGTATGGTTATAAAGATAGACATAGAACAGCAGCACAACACAGAGGGCCCAGAAATAAATCCATTCATTTACTCTCCATGCATTTTAAACAGAGAGGCCAAGAACATACAATGGGAAAGGACAGCCTCTTCAATAAAAGGCACTCAGATGTCAACATATTTTATGTGTGGTACTAGGGCTCAACCGTAGGAGTGCTCTGCCACCAAGATATATCCCTAACCTGTTCGTTTTATTTTTGAGACAGGATTTCTCTAAATTTCTCAGGCTGACCTCAAACTTGGGATCCTCCTGCCTCAGGCAACCAAGTAACTGGATTGGATTACAAGTGTGTGTCACCATGCCCAACTAGATGTCACACGGTTTACTAGTCCAGGTAAACTGAAGGTTTAAGGGAAGAGCACACAAACTCTAGCAATTCATGGGGCCTGTGTCAAGGAATTAGAGGTCATTTTATGAATTAGCCCTAAAGCCACTTCTGACAAAGACAATGGAAGAACCCATACGTGGGCCAAGAACTGAATAAAATGAGAGTTGCATATCAAAGATGAAGGCATCATGGATGTTGGGTTCACAACAAAAAGCATCTGCCACAGTCATCTATCCTATTTTCCTCCCCACCACTCACCCAAGGTGCCGTCTGATCACAAACCCCCTGCTTACATGGCTAACCAGACTTTAATGACAGGGAGACTCTCCCTTCAGAAAATAAACACTCCACATCTGAACACTGGCGTCATTTACAAAATCTGTCCTTATCCCAAGGAAAATACTGTGCTTTGTGTCCAGCCACTTTGACTGAAGTGGATGATGGGAAGTGGGGAAATGCAAGAGGGTAGCACAAGATGATGGGCTGTCCAGTCCGCCTCACTGGACACTCGAGGGACGTCGGTTGTAAGTTACAGCTGCCGGCATTATGGTGCACACCTGCCATCCCAGCGCTCCGGGAGACTGAGGCAAGAGAGCTGCAAGTTCAAGCCCAGACTGGGTAACTTAGACCCTGTCTCAAAATCAAAAATATTTTAAAAACGGGCTGGAGATGTAGCTCAGTGTGAAAGCCCTGGGTTCAATCCCCAGTACAGAAAAAAAGAGTTTGCAAAGTCCTTTGTCTCTGTCAAAACCACATTCTCCAGTGAGCAGAAACACTTCACAGCAATGAGTCCAGATTTTATTCACTTGCCATCCATACCGCATTTATGATCTGGCCTTTGAAAAGGCCAACAGCCCCTCCTGGAATCTTAGTGCCAGGCGCCATCGGAGTTTCTAGCAGGATCTGACAGTGGAGCGGGTGGGGAGAAGCACCGGGTACAAGCTTTGTCCTTCTCAGCCTTCCTCCTAAGTGACCCCTGCAGCATCTGAAGGTGTCGCGAGCTGTCTTCCCTGGGCGTCCTGCAGGCAGCACTGATTGCACACAGCACAAGTGTCACTCATTAGCTCATCGGGAGCCTGGCGCAGACTCCTGGAGGTGAAATCTCAATTAACACCATCCTCTTCTACCTGGTGGCCAAGCCAGAAACTCTGAGTGCCTCTCAGACCCTGCTTTCTCCTTATCTGTGAGTATTTAATTTTCCAGTAAATCTTGTCCAGACTGCCACCCAGTGCTCCCCCTCCACCCCTCCTGACAGGTTTTGGACACTGCCAGACCCTTGCAGGGCTCTTGTTATGACTTCCTCCCTCGGCTGCCTTCCCAGGGTCGGCCTGCCACGCCATCACTGTTGGAATCCAGTGCCACTATTCCTCATGCGCCTCTGCCAACCCCCGTGCCTGCACAACTAGGTCCTTACACTTCATTCAGTGCTACTCATGAGAACTTTGGTCTGGCCATGGCCCACCTCTCCCATCTCCTGTGACTCCGCCCTGAGCCTTCTCATCGTGTGCCCCATACACTCGGGTTTGAATGCACTGCTTTCATTTCCTTTGGATACACGCACCCCGAAGTGGAACTGCTGGACCATCTGGTAGTTAAGAAAAACTGTTGTCATCTCTGCCTGCAAACACACATTGCTTCTTCTTACCCTGAACAAGGCTGCATGCTTGGAGATCTAAACTACATGTCACCTTCCTGGTTTTTACCATAATTATATGTAGAGTTATTGAGCACTTGCTGCAAGTTGGCCCTTGTGCTGAGCACTACACCGAATATTCAAGCAACCTTGTGAGTTAAGCAGACGAGGAACTGAGACATGCAGAGGTTAACTTGTTCATCTTGACACTGCAGGGATTCCAAAGCCAGTCCTCAGAGCACTGTGCACCCCACAGGGGCAAATCCAGGAGCCCCTGGGCATATCTCATGTCGCCCGCATGGGCATTCACTCCCACGCCCTCTGTCTACACTTCTGCTACAGCGTGAGTGTAGTAACACTTAACCATCTTGTTTGAATACTGATTCAAAAACTATTCAAAGACACATATATTTATAGGATAATCAGGAAAAATGCAAACACTCACTGAATATTTGATGAAACTAAGGAATTATTAATTATCACTTATGACCACACTTATTTTTTAAAATCGTTACCACTTGGAGATGCACTAAACTAGAGATGAAGTGGTAAGAAGCTAGTATGTGAGAGTGGGTAGGAAACAACTTTTGGCATCATGTGGATAACTATTAAAGTGGGCAATGCGTTCATGGAAGTAGCTCTACTGTTTACTTCAGCATATGTTTGGATGCCTCTAGAATAAAAATATTCCATACGTTCCCCCAACAAATGGGTCTGGGTGCTCACTCTCCCACTTTGAGGTTGTTGAGAGGAGATCATATTTAGTCTTAACTTCAACACTGCACTGTGGGCAATTTCCACAGAACACAGGGTCCTCTACTGGGCCTTGCTGGTGAGATAGGAATGTGAAGGTCATTTCCAAAGGCAGAGGGCAGTGCTGCCTGTCCCCCAACCGTCCTTCATCCTAATGGTAAGGCTGGTGCACTGCCCCACTGCAAACCAATGACCCTTCTGCCACCAGTATTATAGATGAGCCCCAGCAAGAGCTACAGCCAGTTGCTGGAGTTGCCCATGCTGTCCCAGCCTGACTTCTCTGATTCTACCCTGCTCTGTCTCCTCTGGGCTCCTGATCACAACTCTCCATGTTGAGACATGTAGGGGCTGCCTCTTGCCTCCTAGATGACCTCGTACACCGCTGCACGGACTTCTGTCTGTGTTGATGCATCTTTGGTGAGCTATCCCTGAGTCACAGGCAAGCCCACCAAGCCCACAGCTTACAAGGACGAGACTTGTCTTCCCTCGTACAGTGTGGCTGCCAGCCTCACTCCTGAGGCTTGGTTTGACAGCTGCCTTGGAAGAGAGTAATCCAAGTTGAATATAATTTCCTTAGAAGACGCACAGACTATACAGAGAAGAATGGACTCCCTCTAATAAATAGCCCCTTCTCTCACCCCACTCTGGGTGCCTTTTCCCAAGGCCAGCACTTGCTTCTCTGGTGTGTGGAGAAGTGGAGGCAGGCTGTGTGGGGCCAGGGTTGGCTGTGCTCAGTCTCCATGAGCCAGGGCGCCTCCTGCTCAATGGACATGAGAGGACAGCAGGGGACAGGCTTTTTAGGGTCAGACAGGGAGGCCCTGCTCAAAACCATCTGATTCTGAGAAGCCAGAAATTGGAGGCAAGTCTCATGGTAGCCCCACAGCAGAAGGATGTGGTCTCGTGAGGAGGAAGGGAACAAGCTGATCAGGGCCCTGACATGGAGCAGTATCTGAGAACAGGAAGTAGGCTTCCCATCACTCTCCATGCGGTCCCAGTTAGGCTGGCTTCTTCACGGTAGGCAGCTGACCAGGATGTCGCTAGGACAATGAAGGTAAAACTACCATTAGATACAAAGGGAAAACCACCCTCCAGGGCAGAGAGCTTTGCCCTCTTCCCTGAAACCCAGACCTCTTGCAGAAGGGGGCAAATGCCTGAGTAAAACAAGGAGACTACTAAAAGGAATGAGCTAGCTCGATACATAAAAACATGGGAACTTAGAGGGGAGGTGTTCCACAGGGTGAGTTACCATCCAGCTAAGACACAAACAAACTCTGTGTGTGTGTGTGTGTGTACACATCTGAGTACATGTGCATTTTTCTGTGTGTGTTTCCACAGTGAAAGATGATATAAACCCTTGAATGTCAGACAGAGGAACTTAGATTTGAAAATTCATAAAATAAAAGGAAATCACTAGAGAAGACCTATGCTTTGGAACAGCTGTTAGGGGCGGAAAGTGATGCAGAGTAAAGTGAGGATACTGAGGTTTAGGTCAGGGAGACCGAGGGTTGTAAAAGCACCTGTAGCATTGCAGTAGAGATGACAATGTGGATGCATAAGGATGAGAACATTCCAGTAACTGGTAACAGGTAATAATCGATAACACAAATATCATGTAGCATAGTAACAGCTAACGTCATTGAAAGCACTTACATTATGCTTGAGGGTGTTGTAAGATGAGAGATGATAGATAGATAGATAGATAGATAGATAATAATAATAATAATAATAATGATGGTGAAGATAGATAATAATGATGATGATGATGGATGATACATAGATACATAGATAGATAGATGCTCACTTAGAGCTAACTCATATTCCCAACTGTAGGTACTACTTTTCTCCCATCTTTTGAGGAATCTGAGGCTTAGACAGACTAAACAACTCTCTGAAGGTCACAGCTAAGTAATTTCAAAGGTTTTCCCTCATATAGTACTGGTGATTAAACTTACAGGTATTCTACCACTGAGCTATATCCCCAGTCCTTTTTATTTTATTTTTGAGATAGGGTCTTGCCCTGTCACAAATATATTCTTAAGAATATTTAAACATTCTAGGGGCTGGGGATATAGCTCAGTGGCATAAGTGCCTGCCTGGTAAGTGCAAGGTCCTGAGTTTGATGCTCAGTACCAAAAAAAAAAAAATCTTAAATTTCCCGGAGTGGCCTCAAACTTGAGATCCTCTTGCCTTGGCCTCCCAAGTCAGTAGGCTTACAAGTGTGTGCCAACATGTCCAGCTGAACATCACATGTTACTAGTCCAAGTGGTCACAAACCCTCAGATTTAAGGATATTTGTCACTTGAGCTCAGTATTGGCGTGTGGGAGGGTTTGTCCTTGAAGGTTGGAGAGGAGATGAGGACACTGCTCTTAGGAGTTCCCTCTGGCAAATGTCCTCTCTCTGTGCTTTATGTTTATTCATTTATTCATTTATGGATATACTCTTTCCAGCCTAAATATTCTTAAAAACCACATCCTGCTGCCTGATGCTGAGTTTTGGAGTGCATACAGGGCTGACTTCAGAGTGAATTTTCCAGTGTGATCTTTTTTAAGGCTGAAACTGCCTGATCAAGCAGCAAGAATGTCACAGGCAACCAAAGTCCTCTGTGTGGTCTAAATCAGTTCCTCCCCAACCTCCTCCCCATCTGCCTTTCCCACACAGAAGAGGGTTCTGCGCTTCGGGGCTCGAGGATTCCTTTGCTTCCATGAGTGGCAGTGCCACATCCTGTGGGCTCTGACTACATCTCAGGAGAGCCAGACTGCTTCTTTCCTAAGGCCATGCAAGGGTTTTTCACCAGTACCGAGGCCACCTGGAGTCCCCACCCCATCCTAGGTGGCTTGGTGTGACTTTCACTGTCATGGATTTCTACAGAAACTGCTCTTCTACCACCGCATACCCACACGCACCCGTCCCACACCTGCCCCAGCTGGGTGTGCCGAGGGCAGCCTGCTCAATTGCAGGTTCAAGAGCAAAATAAATGGTGGCTGTTTTTAAACCACTACTTTGTGGAATTGCATTACACAGAATATGCAATCATCAAACATAATCAATTACTGTAAAATTATTAAATCATAGTCATGTGACCCCACAAGACACATTTAACAAAATCAAATGTCCATTCTTTATCAAGGACTCTTAGTGATGAGAAAAGTCCTTTGATCCAATCATGAATCTCCAGATCATGAATCTCTAGAACTATCCAGCAACACCATACACACTATGGACCACTATAGGCATCCATCCCCATCACACATCTGAAGGGGAAAACCCACAAATATCAAACGATAGTATGTGAAAATCTATGCTAATATGCCAAAATAGGAAAGATAAATGGTTAGTAATACCATAAAGGAAATAAAATACACAATATTCACAGATCATATGATTGTCTACCTTAAAAACCTTAAGAAATTAAAATACTTTGGAAAAGAATGAAGGTAAACATTTGTTTTTATTTATAAATACACCTGTGAGCCTATCAAAAATTAGCATATGACCTTTCACTGAGTCACGACCATCTCTAGGTCACTGCATTAGATTCTAAATGAATCAGACAAACATGTGGAACTACTGCTCGTGAGAATCAGCCAAAGTTGCCGGGTAGTATAGCAAGGTGCCTAGCTGCTCAGACTCTGAAGCTACACAGCCTGGATTCGGACTCTGGCTCCCGCCCACTGCGCTCAATGGCTGCAAGCATGGTATTGAAAGTCTTCTACCTCAATTTCCTCAAATGGTGATGTACTAATCGCACCTTACACAATGGTTATGATAACAATGAAATACTTTACTATATGTAACATTCCAAAAGTAATAACTAACAGCTACTAACAGTAATTAGCATTACTATTAATCATTAGTATTGGTCAGGGTTGTCCAGAGAAAAGGAACCAGTAGAAAGTATGTGTATATAAAGACATGAATTATAGCAAAATGGCTGGTGGGATTCCAGAGACTAAGAAATCCCACCACTCAAGCAAGCCAGAGACTCAGGAAGGTAGTATAATTTGATCTGAGTTCAAAGGCCTGAGAACCAGGGTAGCTGATGATATAAATACTAATCTGAAAGGCAGGGAAAGACGGTATAAAATGCCCCAGACTAACAGTGAGGCTCATGAGGGTGAATTGCTTCTTTCTCTGACTTTTGTTCTATTCAAGACCTCAGTAGACTGGATGGGACCCACACTGGGGAAGACAACCTACATAACTGAATCCATAGATTCAAATCCTCCTCTCATTCAGAAACACTCTCACAGATATACTCAGAAATAATATTTAATGTGGGTACCCTATGGTCCTGTCAAAGGTGACCCATAAAAGTAACCATTCCAGTCATTGTTATTAGAATAAATTATTAGGTTCCTATCCCTGTATCACTCGAGGAAGACTTGAGAATTTATTTCCTTTTGATAACAGAAACCAAGAACTCCACAGTTAAAATAAATATAAGCATGCAAATATCTAATAAAATTTTAAAATATATAAACTTATTATGTTAGTTTTCATCACCATAACAAATACCTGAGATAAATAAGCTTATAAAGAGAAAAGGATTACTTTGGCTTGCATTTTGAGAGCTCTTTGTCCATGATTATTTGGCCCTCATACTTTGAGCTGTGATAGCTCCACTTCATGGTGGAACAGAACTGCTAATGTTAAGGCTGGGAAGTACAAAGAGAGGAAGATGCCAGGAACCCACAATCCCCTTTAAAAACATTCTCTCAGTGACCTAAGACCTCTCACCCTCTCTGCAGGGCTCACCCCTTAAAGGTTCTACCATGTTCCAATAGAGCCACACTGGGGGTCAAGTTTTAGCACATGAGCCTTTGTGGTCATTTTGACCCAAACTATAGCACTAATATTAGTTATATTTCACATTGCTGGACACAATACCCAATACTTATACTTTAAAGAGGAGTGGTTTAATTTGGCTCAGGGTTTAGGGTATCCAGTCTATGGTCAGTGGGCTCCAATTCAGAAACATCATAATAGAAGGACTTTACAGAGGAAAGCTGCCTACCTCATAGCAGCCAGGAAGCAGAGAGGAAAACCCCCACTGACCCACTTCTTCACAATGGGCCCCATCCCTTCACAACTCATTTAGCTATGAACTGATCAATGGATCAACCCACTGATGAGCATATCCTCCCACCCAATCTCCTTCCAAAAGTCAGACTTTGTAGGACGTTCTAAACATAAATCATAACAGCACCTATACTTAAGCACTTCTGGTTCTAGGAATTTATTCTAGAAACATGCATGCATTGTTTTAAAACTAATGCATATAAAGTTACTGATGATAGCATGGTGAGTAACAACCAAAAATAACTAAAAATAACCAGTAATCGAGGGCTGGTTAAATAGATCATAGCACATGTTTGAACAAGCGAATACCCTTTATGGTAAAAATGAAAAGTTCCATAATTTAAATTGATTTTTTAAAGGTCTCATGATGGCATGCATAATATTTTATCTTTGTAAAAATTATAAATTTATGTGTGTATGCATGTGATGTGAATGTTTACATATTTTATCTTACATATATGTGCAAGAGCTGTGGAATATACACTAAAAATAGCTAACTATTTTTGACTATGAGAGGTAACTGATTGGCTAGAACAGAAAACAGTCTTGTGTTTTACCATATGTCATTTTGTTTATTTTTAGTTTTGTACCTTAAGCTTACATTATCTATACAACTTTTAAAGGTATGTGAAGCATTTAAATAAAATCACACAACTCAGCCTCATTAGTAAAACCAAAGAAATGCAAAAATATGCAATGACAAAATAACACTGGCCTATAAAAAAGGCAAAGTTACTTTGTTTTGCTTTATTTTAAAATAAGCAGTTTCTGTTGCTTTATTGAAAGGAACTGTTATGGTTTGTGTGTGGGTGTGGGTGTGGGTGTGCCCCCCCCAGGCCATGGGGCAGGCTTTTAGAGTTTGATTGTTTATGGGTGTGAGAGCTGCACCTGCCCTGGGGTGGATAGTTTGCATATGTAAGGGAGAGCAAGAGGCTGCTTGGGGCCATTTCCTGGCTTTTGTGCTTCTGGCCATTACTCCTCCCTTGTGTGTGTGTTTGAGGCTTTTGCTGTGTTCTGGGCTAGGAGCTGCAGCCCTATGCCATGTGCCACTCTGCCTTTTAATCTGCCAAGTACGGACTGAAACCTCCACAAACTCTAAGCAAAATAAACCTTTCCTTCCCTAATTTTGGGCATCAGGTATTTTGTCCCAGCAATGAGAAAAAAATAACCAAGACAGGAACAGTTAATGTTTGGTTGTTCATTCAGTCTTGCATGCCTATATTTGTTTATCTGAGGAACCAATTTGAGGATATCAATATGTAATACAACAACCATTGTTAATTTCCTATCTCTTTGTCTGAAATTCTATATTGCTTGCATTGTTTTTGTGTGATTTTGTAAATGTATGTGTGTTTCATAATATGTTTTTGTTCTTTTATCTTTAAAATTAAAAAAAAGGATAAAATAAGCAGTTTGATCTCACTTTGCACAAAGTGGCAGAGAGTGGGAAGTCTCACCTGCCCCTGGTGGTAGTTAATCAACACAAACGTTTGGGAAACCAATTAATTCTCAGTTTTGGATGAGTAACCCAATTCTAGAAAGCTATCCTGAGGAATTAACTAAAGACATAGATTTATGCACAACTGTTAAATCCACATGGCTAAATAATATAAAGCCTTTGAAATGATGTTTTGAAAGATATGCAGCAAAATGCTTTTGGAATATTTTTACTGGCAGTAATACATTTTGAAATTTATTAGGTTTATTTTTCAAAAGTAATACCTGAATACTGGAAATAAAGGATATGAAGAGAGAACCTTATGTGATAGAATCAAACAGATGAAGCATGTGAAGTTATATATTCAGTACCATCCTAAGTTCCTATATATTTTTGTACAGAGGAGGTTTGTTTGGCAGGTTAGGCAGCAGGAAACTTCATCTCACACATCGTGCAGTGTTAGCCTCTTAGTCCCTAAGACATGGAAATCAGTTAGCTCAAAGAATCTTAAAGTTATTTCACCAGTACATAGCATCACTGAGAAGGCCCCTTTTTGGAGTCTAAAGGTATTAAAGAACACTTTAATAAATGATCCCCTGCTGCATCACAGTATCTTCTCAGTTGTCTCACCTCACTTCTGGACACAGAAACTCACAGTACTGCCAGGCTAGAAGCTTAGAAACTACATTTTCCAAGCCACCCTTGCCAGTAGATCTTTGATTAGATCTGGCTACTGTGAGTCATTCTTATGAAATCTGGAAGGCAGAAGAGAGGAAGCCTGCAGTATTTTGTCCTACAGCAGCTACAGACAGGCTCACAGGTATCATCAGATGGCAATGTGTGGATGCACCAGCACCTTCAAGTTACTGCCAACGGTGACTCACGTTGCTGCTACAAGCTGTTCAGACCAACACCAGCAAACCCTCTGGGCCTGCAGCAGGTTATGCAGCCCCTGTTATGCAAAGGCCTACAGCCTTATGATCTTCCAGAAAGCTTCTCTATGAGTCCTACATTCCAGATTTCCTGGAAGCCAGCAGCATCCTCTCTGACCTTCACTCTCCTGCCCAGTTCAACCAAAGTCCTGTGAGCTCCTACTTCCCTGTATTAACTCCCTTTCTGATTAAAATACTATATTATTGCTCTACTTCTGGAGATAAATCTTCCAAATTTAAATCTCTAGTATCTTCAGAGCACATTTCATTAAAAAAGGAAAAGAACACAGTTACTAGTATTTTTACTTTCAGAAATCCAGTCAAAATGTTCATCTTCTTTTTTGTTGTTGATGACGTCTTTATTTTTAATTGAGACATGATCTGTCTAGCTAGCTCAGGTTGGACTTAAACTCGTGATCCTCCTGCCTCAGATTCCCGAGTGCTGGAATTAGAGGCATATGCCATCATAGCTGAAAAATGTTTATCTTCTTGGCATTTTATGTGCTAAAATATGACCAAATAACAGTCTAAAACTCTAGCGTTACTAATTTTTAGGTTTTTAAGACTGTGGTTCTCAACTAGGGGCAATTTGTCTCCCTCCTACTCAAGGCACATAGGGGCATTTTTGCTTTCACTACTATGGGGACTATGCAGTAGAGGGTGAAGGTGCTGGTATGTCCACCCTTACAATCCAAGAGAAGCTCCTTATAATGGGGAGGCGTCTGACCTACAGTGTTCATGCCAAGGGTGAAAAGAACTACCTCAATCTAACTCCTCAGTCCCCCAGGATCATTGTATAGAAACCTCAAGTTGGAAACATTTTAGCTTTTCTTTGATAAACGAAGAGAAATCTTTGTAATTAATTCCAAAAACGAGACTGCGGCAGAGATGAAGGAAATACAAAAGTGGTGGAGGAGAGCACCTCCTTCAGAACTTTCTTAACCTGGGAACAAAGGAACCGGAGGAGAGCTACTCACAGAACAAAGAGAAGAGAATAAGACTCAAGCATAGAAATTAGGGCTTATCTCTCTCCTGCAAAATAATGACAGTGGTTATTATTGTGTGATCAATTATGGATGCTTTCTCTTCCCCTCTACACTTTTCCATATTTTCCAAATTTTATATAATGGCCATACATTACCTCTATAATTGTACAGAAAAATCAATATGCATTATATTTTTAAACAGACAGAATGAGAATAAGCAACTCTTGGATGGAAATATTCTAGTCACATTGCTGCCTGTGCTTTACATCATCTCTGAAATCCTCTGGGGAAGTAGAGACAAACAGAGAAATTATGCAACTCCCACCAACCTTATTGTTCAGCTTTATAACTACCCATCCTCCCGCCAAACTTTATTAACAAGGCTTTTCGGATGCAGCCAAGCCAGTCAGGCGTGAGCTGTGAGGTTCCCTCCCAGAGACTGTGATGTGCAGGAACAAGGGTCCCACCCTGTTTTAATCAAGAGATCATTGTTCAGAGAACACAGAATCCTCGTGAAAGAAGGGAAGAGGCCCCTGCATCCTGGTATCCCCTAAGAGCCAACCCAGGCCTTTCTGCTTGATTTCTAAGGTTCTTGAGGGTGAAATTCTTTGGATCTAAATTATGTGCATCCATTAATAGCAACATTTTATTGTGCAACCGTAATTCTAACTAAACTCTAGCTTTTAATCTGTGGGTTTCAAGAGTGCAGCTTGTTGCTGAAATTTAAAGACCCATAAAGTATTTATTTTGTTATTTTAAATGTATGAATTATTAAAATAGCATTGGGCCAAACCTAGAACTAGGCCAGGTGCCTCTCTCTCTCTCTCTCTCTCTCTCTCTCTCTCTCTCTGTCTCTCTCTCTGTCTCTCTCTCTCTCTCTCTTTCCATCTCCTCTTCTTTTCCAGCAACTTCCTCCCAGCTGGCAGGGAGAGAACAGCCATAGCAAAAGTTCCTCAAAAGCACCAATAGCTCAGCTTTAGGCTAACCTGAAGACTCATGAGAAACACCTCTCCTGCCCCAGATGGGCAGCGGCATGATGTCATAAGGGTTGCTGTGGCCACAGCACCACTGTGTCTACAGCAGATCAGCATTCAAGCTCCAGCACCTCCAGCTACATGTCTTGCTCCAAGGACACAAGAAAGAGCATTCACTGTGGCAAGAAAATGTTATTTGTTATGTACAAACCCCTTCTCCTTTCTAAGAAAAATAACTCTAAAATTCCCCTCTGTTTGCTGAAAGGAGAGATGAGTATGAGGATGCAAGGTTGGAGAGACTCGGAGAATGGCAGGTGAATCTCTCAACTTGCCCACTTAGGACAGAAGGGGGTGAGGAGGAGGGGAAGGTGGAAGGGGATCAGAATGAGTGCTGTTGCTGGGATCTTGAATGTAGCCCAAAGGCCCCTGTGTGGAAGGCTTGTTCTCAGCCCATGGTGCTATGAGGAGACGGCAGGACCTTTAAGAGACACTGCATAGTGGAAGGAAATTGGGTCATTTGGAGCATGGCTTCCAGGGGATACTGGAATTCAAGCCCCATCCTCTCTCTCTCTTTGATTCTCAGAGACCATGAGGTAAGATGACCTCTGTCATATACTCGTACTATGACACACTGTGACACTACAGGCCCAGCTCAACAGGGCCAAGCACCATGGACTGAAACTCAGAAAAGAGTAGGTAAGCCAGAATAAACCATTCCTCCTTTTAAGTTGATTGTCTCAGGTATTTTGTCATAGTAGTAAAAAGCTGACTAACAGCATGAGTTTAGCCTAGCAAGGAAAGAAAAGATTTTAGGAGCATTTAAGAGAAATTTTTTAAGGGGAGGAATAATGAATAAAGATATGTCTAAATTAGAAGGCATGTGATGAGTGCTATAGGCCTTCTTCCATTTCCCCTAAAATCTTTACTGAAATCTGGACCTCTTGCTAATGAACAGATCCATGTGCATTGTGAGTATTCAATAAATATTTGTTGAATTAATGATTGAAGATACAGAGCAAGGATGTTAAACAAAATTGGATTTTTATCTTAGCAGTGCACAAAAGTGCTGAGTCTTTCCTCCTCCAGATCATTCCACTGACTTCATAATTATAGTTTTTAAGACCACTTCAACTCAAACTCACTGACATGCTATAATTTACTTATTCATTGTAATTTAATTGTTTTTTCTGCTTTTCTATCAGAGGTCAGGCCCAATGAACATCTCTGGGTGCACTGCTTTTCTCTGCAACATCCTGGTAAATTGCTTTCCCCAGAGCAGCAGGTCCCAGCCTAAGGTTATTTAGCCATGAGGCCAATCAGGAGTCAGTTTGAACTAGGCAGCTCAGACTATGCAGATATGATTCAGACCCCAGTCCCCTCTGATAGTCTTTAGCGAAGCTATGTAGACCTTGTAGGCAGTAGTTACTGCCTTAATCTTTCTGAAGACATCCCAGGCCCAACCTAGCACTGTGTCCTGAGAGTATAGGAACACCTTTAAGCACCCTTGTGATCTGACAAGGAGCAAGCATGTAAATAACTCATTAAATGTAGTAAGATAAGTGCTGACAGGGGCTGGGGATTTAGCTCAGTGGCAAAAGCACCTGCCTGGCATACGCAAGGTCGTGAGTTCTGTTCCCGGTACCGGAGAAAAACCAAAAAAAAATAAATAAATAAAAATAAAAAGATAAGTGCTGACAGAGATGCTGAAGATGATTTTGAGAATATAAGATACCACCATCTAACTCAGCTTGGAAGAGAATAGCAGGGAAATTGCTTCTCGACATTTTGGCTAAGATCAAGTGGAGAATAGCAGGGAAGACTCTCAGAAAAGGAGATGTCTGTCTCTTTCTTACAAGTGAAAGGATCAAGTGGTAGAATGGGAAGAGTGGTGACTTCCCAGCAAGGAGACACAGATGTGAAAGAGAAAGCATTCTGGTGTAAAGAGCATAAAATGTCATGTGTGTAATATGGACCAGGAAAATGGATAAGGATGGCTGAAAAGATAAGCAGAAGATGAATTATGAAGGTTCTTCTGGGAGTCTGGATGTCACAGTGCAAGAAAGTGTGTTATAGCCCAGGAGCTGACTCCCATAATCTTATGTACCTCGTGTGAGGATCACTAGAGGGCAAGGGAAGGCTGGAGGCAAACAAGAGCCATTCAAAACTAAATGTCAAAGGAAGTGCCTCTGTAACAAAGGTACTATGGAAGGCAGAAACCTCCCAACACTCTCAGGCCAACCCAGTTTATCAAACTATAAAGTTCTCCCACAGCCACAGAAGTTAAGTCTCTCAGCTTTCATAAGCCAGACAACTTCCTATCACTTTTCAGATTCACTTCTGCCATGATGCTTCTGATTTCCAATTTTGCTTTCTGGTTTCTTTCTTCTGCCAGTGGCTCCTTGACAGCACCTTGTTCCTTAGATCACATTCCATAATGACTTCCTAATTTCTCCCTGGATCCGGACCCCAAGTAGCTCAGAATGCTGCCCCTGCTGCACCTGTACAGAGGAGATTGAATCTCCTGTCTGGTGTCTTCATGGACAGGTTTGGTTGGTATTGCAGTTCCACAAGCTCAGTCTGTGGGAAGTGGTACTCATCTGGGTCCTACAGAGACACACACATACATTATAAGGAATTGGCTCAAATGACTAAAGAGGCTAAGAAGTCCCAAGAGCTGTAGTCTGCAAGCCAGAGATCCAGGAAGGTGATGAGATAATTACCGTCCAAATCCAAATCTTGACAGTTAAGAGAGCTGATGGTAAAAATTCTAGTCCGAGTCCAAGTCTAATGCAGAAAAACTCAAGTCCCAGCTCACAGTGTGATAGTGAGAGAATTCCTTCCTACTCAGCCTTTTGTTCTGTTCTGGCCTCAGCAGACTGGTGATGCTTGTGCACATTTTGAGTCTATCAACTTGAAAATGACCATTTGCCCCCCAAAACATCTTCCTAGACACCTCCTAAAAGGTTTAAGTATCTGGAACTCTGCAAGGAGATGCATAAAATTAATGATCACAGGAACTAGCAAAACCCCAGTAGGATGGGGTGTTCTTAGAGATGCCAATCTCCACAGCAGTGAAGAAGTTTCCTGTGGTGAGGTTCAGTAGGGAAGGAGAAACGTGCTCAGAACGTGGCTGGTCTGCATTGAGAAGCCCTGTAATGGCAAAACACCCTACTTTAAAGACTAGGTATGGAAAGACAAAAGGTAAAATATCTCATTGTGATGGCTGATTTTGAGCGTCAGCTGAAGTCAGGAATACCCAGCTAGCTGGTAACATGTTATTTATGCTCAATCATTACATTAATTATTCTCAGTGCTTCATTAGGCACTGAGATGGTGCCTCTTCTGCTGAAGGAGAAACCAAGTGGTTTAGCAGTGGAGTAGAGTGATCGATCGGCCCCAGTGGGTCCCTGCAGGTGTTTCTGGAGATTAGCCTGTGAGCTGATGGAACCAGTGGGGAAGATGTGCCTTCAGTGGGCACTGTCCAACTGGCTGGAGGATGAAACAAAAAGGTAGAAGTGGGGTGAAATCTTGTTCTCTCTCTCTCTCTCTCTCTCTCTCTCTCTCTCTCTCTTTCCCCCCTCTCTCTCCACAGCCTACTTGTTCTTTCTTGGGCACCCTGAAAATCCCACTATCTACCTCCGTGATCCTTCAAACCAGGTAATTTTAATTCAAAGGGAACAACAACCCTCTCTGAAGCAATTCTTTTTCCCTCCAATGAAATACATGGCACAGTTTGTGTTTACAACTAGATAAAATCCTAAGACTGCCCGATTTTGGCCAGAAGCTCCATTGTCATATCACTGAACAAATAATCAGCCGTCTTCTCTTCTATTTGCACTGAGAAGTAACAGATAGAATTAATTCCCTTCACTGAGAATATTTCAAATCCATTTGTAAATACCAGTTTGGTTCTTAAATGGTCCTTGAGAGGTGATATATAATTAAAGGCTGTTTAGATTTTACTTAGGCAAGAAGTTTCCAATAGTGATGCTGCTGGAAGTACATGTTTACAGATCTTATTAAGGTCTTACAGAAACATAGAAGTGTCCTCCAGGCTTCTGTTGGCAAATGCCCAAAGCATAAAGCAGGATGCTCTGGGAGAACACAGGCCAGGGGCTGAGGAGTTTCCCCCAAAGGGTAGGAAGAAACAAAAGAGTAAACAAACAGCAAGTGACCCTGGAAAAAGCCACAAGAAAGCTTTGTTCTAGCTCATCCCTGCAGCTGACTTCATGGTGAGGCCTCACCACAGCCAGCCTGGCAGCCCAAGTCCTGCCACAATGGGTCTCACAAGGGCCTTGGTAAAGTCAGTCCCCAGACCCTTTGACTACAATCTTTCCATGCAGTCATCACCTCAGAAGAGGTCTCTCTGGGCTCTTCGTGAGTCTCTTCTTGTCACTTCACTGTGGCTGCCTGAGCAAAAGAAATGCAATGAATTTGCAACTATTCACCCATCAGCGTCCCAGCTTTGCCCTTGCCTAAGTTTGCTATAGATTCAGTGTATTTGCCTTCCCACCTACTTCCCTCCATCACAAAGCCACCTTCTCCAGACTGGTCCTTGCGCTACTCTGGAAGAAAATTCTTTCACAGTATAGGGAGTGCAGGAGGACTGTAGGGAAGGGACCATCATGGGAGTCTAGGGTCCAACCTGGAGGCAGTGATGAGAAAGCACGTGCTGCCAAGTGAGTCCAGCAGGGGGTGCTGAGCAAAACATCGGACTGAGAAGATCAAACTCTGAGTAGCTTCAAAGCCCATTTTCCCCTTGCTACACAGAAACTGAAATCTAAGGATTAAGATTTAAGAAAAATGTGTCCCAGCATCAGCCATGGGGGCTCCTGGCACTCCCTCCAATGTCCTGAGGCCTATATACAGGCAGACTGACTGCTCAGAAGGTGAAAGTAAAATGGGGGTGATCAAAATGTTAGAGCCAACACATTCCATTCAGGGGCCCAGACTCATGCATTGTGACATACACAGCGATTTGTCCATCTAATGTCCATTACCCCTTCAGTCTTGCTACCAGCATCATGGGGTGAGATGTACAGCCACAAACTTGGTAGACAATTCCATCCCAGTTTCCTTTGCAGCTATGAGAGCTCTCTTGCCATACTTCTGGCAAATTAGACACAAAAGAAAGACTGCTGGGAATATTTGGAAAAAGGCTATTTCCTTCCAAAGCCCTGCCTCAACCTATAATTCGTTCTACTTCCTGCCCTGGACATGAACAGGTAGCTGGAAATGGAGCAGGCACTGATAAGAATAAAAGTCATAAGCTGAGAACAACAGAACAGAAAGAAGAGTCAGGATACAGGTGAACTCTTATCTTATCCAGATATCTAGTTCCAGGAAAAATAAATAGACTTCCACTTTACTTTACACTCTTCCTTTTCAGATTTCTATAGTTGCATCCTGGCAAATAGACATGACCTTCTGTGAGCTCAGCAAGTAGAGGAACTCTAGAACACTCACTGTTTAAATTACCAACTCCATAGATACCCAGGTTATTTAAAACTCAGAGTTCTTTGGGGATGGTATAAGTTAGTCAATACCAAAAATTTTGATCCCACAGGCTATGGCCTGGGACAATTAGCCAGGCCTGGATTCCATGGAGACATGAAAATCACTATGAAAGCTTCAGTGTGAATTCAGGAAATCAACAGGAGTGTGCTAACAGGATTCACCAAAGATGGAGTTATGTTCAAAGGGACACAGAGGCATGGCATGGGCATAGTGATCCATAGACAAGAGCTTGCATGCCGTATCTGGTGTAGATCTTAAAGTTCCCAGGAGGAAGGACAGTGACAGGATGGGAAAAATAAAAATAAGAGACAAAAGCTGAGGTCAGGTGGAGCCCTGTCTCACCAGATGGGAGGAAAGAAACTGCTCAACCACCATAGAGGCATTTATTTATACATTTGACAAAGTTGGTGTCATGTGACACAGGCTTGCCTAGCAACTAATGGCTAACATTGTCTCAGGCTTGGTGTTTCTCTGGACTGAAACAGTTTCTGTTGCCTTGGGAGCTCTTTGTTCTTCTTGGATTGGCTTTGCCTTTCCCCCACATATATGACCAATTTCCAGCTTCAGCCACTCCCTACACCTGCTTTCCCACAGGAGGGCTTCTGTGACCTGGGACAAAAGGTTCTCATGGATTCTGCAGATTCTGTGTGTAGACAGGGCCTAAGCCTGGTCAGCCAAGGTGTCTGTGCAGTGTTATTCCATAGACAGAGCCCATGTCAGTTACATGAACAGGGATGATTTAATGTAAAGTGGTGACTGCAAAGTCATTAGCTAGGTAAGTGAAAAGGTATAAAGAGAACACCTGGTCTAGGGGTTTAGTTCAGTGGCACAGCGCCTGCTTGGCAAGTGCAAGGTCATGAGTTCGATTCCTAGTACCGGAAAAAAAAAGAAAAAAGAAAGAGAACACCAGGTACTGTAGAAGCAGGTACTACAGGGACATCCATGCTTGCTAGGCCTAAGGAAGTGTAGAAAAGCAGTCTCTTGAGCTGGAACTTCAGAGTGGAGAGCACCAGCCTGGCTGGTTTCTGTGACCACACAACAGTGTGGGGTTCAGGGACTCCAGGCCTATGGACTACAAACACTGTCACCTTCCAGCGCCCCCTACTGGCATAATCTGGCATAAAAGAGGCCCTGGCAGGGCAGGGCAGAGGCCTGTGAGTCCCAAGTCTGGTATCACAAAGGAGAAACACAGGAGAATCTTAGAGCTGAGAGACAAAAGGCTAATGACTGCCCAAGATCCCTGTATCCCAAGTGAACAATATTTGCCTCCATAGTCTGAAAGATGCTTATCAGGAAATATGTTTTAAGGATCAGAAATTTCTAAACACATTTCAGCACAGGAAATGAGGGAGTTGCAGGAGTTGAGAACCAGTCAAAATTAGTAAACAGAATGGGACTTAATACCAGGAGCCACTCCATTTTTCTATGGGTGCATCAAAGCAGGACAAAGGAAACAAGGAAGAGAATGAACCAACTTCAGGAAATAGCAACTCAGAGCAAAAGAGAATGCAGTCTGGAGATGTCACCAAAGGATGAATGAATTTGTTTAAATGTACAGGTACAAAATAGAATACTGCTTAGCCATAAAAAAGAATGAAATTTGCAGCAACATGGATGGCCTGGAGATCATAATGTTAAGTGTAACAAACCAGGTATGGAAAGACAAATATTCTGCAATTTCATTCACATTTAGAATCTAAAACATCTATGCCTATAGAAGTAGAGAGGTGGATGGAGTTCACCAGAGGACAGAGCGGGTAGGAAACAAGTAGAGCTAGGGAGAGATCACTAAGCAGATACACAGCCAGGTAGTAGGGGTAAGCTCTGGTTACTATTGCATGGAAAGGAGACTACAGTTAGCAAGATCACATCACAAAAGCCAAAATAGCTGGAAGAGAGGACTTAGAATGTCCTCATCACAAAGAAAGATGTATTTGAGACGATGGAGAATCAAAATACCCTGAATTGGTCATTATACAATCTATAAATCTACAAAAATATCACAAAGATCTCGAAAAAAGATACTCAATTCTCATCCATCAAATAAAACTAAATACATACATTTTAAAGGAAAAGACCTCAGTTCACACCTCAGGAATGGAGCTGAGACAGGCGCGACTCCAGCAGATGGTGACAAGCTGGTCTTCCGCCAATGCTGGTTGAAGGCTCAGCCTGTTTTTTCCTTCTGAGGGAGGAGATGAGCCACAAACTCAGGTCCCCAAGGTGCTGGACACTTGCCACCTGGCAGGCCCAGAGCAAGTGCTGCATGAGCCTGGATGGCAGAGGGAGGAGAGAGTCCAGCACTCACTGTGGCTGTGGCACCCGGAAGCTGAGGTGGTTACCTGTTCCCTGGACTCCCTTTACTCCTCTCATGAAAGACGCTGCCCTTGGAGGAGGAGACTCAAGATTTCATTTCATGATTAAGTGCGTCCCTGTTGCCTAGTCCTGAGGTTTATAACATATATTTTTAAGCACATATTAATTATAATGAAAAATGAGTTTTATTGAAAAATTTCCATTCATGCGTAGAATATATCTTGATCATGTCTTTCTCCCACCCAGTCTCCTTTCTGTAATAGTCTCCCTTTTACTTTGGCAACCTTTTGTTCCCCTAGGTCCCACCTATGAGAGAAGGCATGTGATCCTTGTCTTTCTGTGTCTGTTTTCTCTTAGCCTATCTCCAGTGCCACCCATTTTCCAGCAAGTAACATCATTTCATGCTTCTTTGTGGCTCAATCATACTCCAGTGTGCCTATCTACCACACTTTCCTTAGCAGCTCACCTGCTGACAGGTACCTAGGCAGATGTCTTCACTTCCCCACTGTGAGAACAGGGGTATGCCAGACTCCCTAATGTGTGCTCACTTGGATTCCTTCAAGACCTTACCAAGGTATAGTACAGCCAGGTGATACAGTGGCTATTTTTAGATTACTGAGGCACTTTCTTCCAGATTTCCATAGTGGCTGCACCAGTTTCCATTCCTCCCAACAGCGTATAAGGAAGGACTCCCTTATCCCCACATCCTTGCTAGCATCTACTGGGGGGAAGGGGGTGTACTCTTGAAGAGAGCCATTCTGACTAGGATAAGATGGAATCTCATTCTAGATGTGACTTGCATTTCCTTGATGGTTAAAGATGGTGAGCCTTTTTTCATCCATTTAATGCTTGATCAGCATCTGTTCCATTTATTTGCCCATCTGTTGATTGGATTACCTAGGCACCAAGTGTTGGAGCAAATTCAGTCCTGTGGAAGGACAGACCCTAAGGGCAGGAACAGCAGGAGTCTGCAGGGATCTTGCTGCATGATTGAACGTCTCCATGGAGCCCATAGCCGTGCACAGGCAAGAGTAAGAGAAAATAGGACCACAGCCCTGTCCCCAGCTTAGTGCCCACCCAGTCTTTCTAATCTAGCCTTCTGTAGCATCTTCAGTTCTCTGACTCCAAGGTCCTGTCCTCGGGCCTTTGTGGTGGAGATGGGGGAGGAAAACAGCAGAGGGAGAGGTGAGCCCAGGCTGGGAGTCCTGGCTACATTCAGGACACAGAGGAGCAAGGCCTGGGGAGCAGCTGGCATGAGAATGCAGTCGGAGGGAAAAGAAAAGGACGATTTAAAGCTCATCACCACGACCATGCTCTCCCTTCATGGGCCTGCAGAGGCAAGGGCAAAGCACGTAAATTGCTTTGAAATTACTTCAGGGTGTATACGCTGTGTTCTTTTAAGCGCAGTGCTGCTTCAGGTATAAATCACGGGAGTGGTGGCTCTATAAAAGTTATAAAAATAATCTAAAAGATTTCCTCAGAGATATAGGGACTGTCAGTGAATTCCCTGAGCCTCTTCCAGTTCTATTTCCAGGGCTTTTTTTTTGCAGGGGCAGCTCTGGGTTTGGTGGGCTTCTCACTGTGGCTCAGGGCTCGGCTCCCTCCTGCTCCTCCTACTGCCAGGCTGTTCCTTGTCCTCAAGGTCTTGCCCAGCCCAATGGGGAGAGATGCAGAATTCCAGGCCTCCCATCACTGTCCCCACAGACCAGGCCGGGGCCTCTGCCTATTTAAGGAGTAGGCTACTTGTTCCAATAGACAGGGTCACAGATTTCACCCTTTAGGGTAGCAATCACCAAGGAGTTATTCACTTACAGACACACACACACACACACACACACACACAATTTTCCTGGATGTGGATCTACCACACCCACCAGCACAGAAGAGTGAAGGGAAAGTAGTGATGACTCAGGCACCACCTTGATCTCCCTAGTGTCTGTGGCTTCTCTGAGCCCCTAGCATAGGAGACATAGGAGACGAGGTGCTGACCTTCACTGGACACCACCTCTCCCTTAGAAGGGCGTGGCTACCCAGGTCCTCCCATGGACTCCAGCCCTGGCTCCTGCACAGGAGAAGGTGAGTTGGGAAAGATACCCTTGGAAGAACAGGACCACACAGAAGCAGTGGTTCCTGGGAAGCAGCAAAAAGAGAGGATAGCAATGCCTGACAACCAAACCCCAGCCCCTAATCAGGATCAAGCAGTCAGCCTCTCTGTGTGCCAGTTATGAACCCCTGGCCTTTTAACTCCTATGCCTGGAGATATCCCAGCACCCACCCTCCCTCCCTGCAGCACACTCTCACTGTGTTCCTGCAGCAGCCATGATCTGCCCTGCCCAGCCAACCTCCAGCCCCCACTCCGTCCCCACGGAGCCGCCTGACCCCGGAAGACAGACACTATTTGCTCTCAGTCCACAATGAGCTCCCGGCCCCTTTGTATTCCAGTGCAGCAGCATCTGATCATTAACTCCACAGATAATCTTCTCCCTGTGCATTGGAGTGATTGCTTGATTTTTAAACCCTGACTCAGCATACTCAGCATATGTTTCAAAAGAAATTTCACTTACCTGAGAGATGGTTTCTTCATCGGTAAACTGATCCAATGTTAAATCCAAATGCCTAGAATAGTTAACAATTTCAAGTAAAATCATATATGTAAAGAGCTTAGATCTCTATGTGCAGAACACAGTATGTGCTCAATAAATGTTAGGTATTACTACTACTACTAACAACTACTGTCATTCCCCCACCTTAGTCTATCAAAACCCCAATCCTGGTCCAGTGTTACAATGATCCACACACTACAGTCGTGTAGCAGAAGTTTTGCAACACTGTTCAGCTGCATCATTGCCACTTGAATATGGAAATTCCCAATGGATTCATGGTCCTTGTCTGTGGTTAGCTTTCTTGTACATTTCCTCTAATTTCCAGCCCATATCTTCCTAATTTATCTTGACCCTGCTTGCACAAGCCCTGAATGTGCCCAGCATAAAACTTTGTCTCCTATTTCATTGAGAAAGTGGAGATCATAGATATCATTTTCCTTGACATCCAGGCCCTGTAGCTTGAAAACTGACTTAAATCTACTACAGAAGTAGCATCTTCTATCCAGCCTCTTCCTGCCCCAAACCAAACTCCTCTGTCCATCTATTTTCTGTGTTTTCCGGATCCTCCCTCCATCAGCTGTCCCTCCCTATGCCTTCTGTACCCAGATGGACTGATGGGAGTAAGAGTTTGGTTGTAGGTTCCTTCTATAAGTACAAATTCTTCTCACCCCTCAAGTGAACACCTTCATTTTGACCATGTCCCCACTCATAGTACTTCTCTCCTCTTCTCATCAGAACTTCTTAGAGTTTAGCCTAACCCAGACTGTACACCGTAACTTCCATCCATGCCTCAATTTCCCACAGTGAGACTTCTATTCCCACCATGTCACTTCCTCCCTTATTCCCACCCCTGTGCACCTGGCACCAGCAGCCATTTCCCCTAACTCTACACCTCCGTTTCTCCCTCCCGCTGTAGCCATTCCTTTAGGCTGGACAGCAGCACTACCCCAGGTGTGCTTGATTTCTCTCCATCAATTCTTGCTCTTTTGTGTTTACCAAAACCTCTTCCTCTAACTGTCTGTTTACAGGCTGGGGTTTGCTAGCATTTGCTTTCTGGCCCTCTGCCCCTCCTACAACACATATCCTCCCTAGTCACTTTATCTTCCTATGTGGTTGTATGTTACTAAGTCTCTATTTCAGTTAGTCTTTTCTCTTAGACTTTGCGTTTGATTGAAATCTTCACCTGGATATACCCAGGGCTCTCACGGAGTTCAGTTCTCGTCATCTCTTTCACTTTACCCTTATTCTTTAAACTCCATATTCCTTACCCTACTGAGACACTGCCTTCCACACTGTCCCTAAGACATTAGACTGAGTAATTCTTCCTCCCATCCAACCAAACTATCATCACATTTTTTAACTTTCACCTGTACATAGAGTCAAATCCATCACTTTCTGTCCCTGCTCTACTGCCCTGGTTCCAGCTCTCCTCCTCTGTTACCTAAGAATTGCTGCCATCTCCTGACGGGGTTGTACTTTTGATCTTTTTCTTCTGAACACTCCCCTGCACAACATCCTGAGGGAGACACCAAACTCAGATCTGCTTCATTTACCACCCTGCTTAGAACTTTTGGGTGGATTTCCATTTTCAAGTATTTTTTCATAGCCTCAAAGGACCTATATTATCTTGCTTTCAAAAATCTCTTGCCCCCTTCCATTCCTTCTTGCATATTTTGTTCCGCCTAGACCAAAGCTATGCAATCCCCCATACCTTGTGCGTCATGTTTGAACCTATGCATCCTCTGAGTCCTAGAGGATGGAGTACATCTTATTCCCCTAGACTCTCTCACATACCAACACCTGAGAGCTGTTTTTCTTCCAGTGCTGAGGATCGAACCCAGGACCTCATGCACGCTAGGCAAGTGCTCTACTCCTGAGCTATATGTTCAACACAGACTCTGAGCTTTTACTACAACTTTCACTGGGGGCTTTTTTTTTTTTTTTTTTTTTTGGCTTTCTGGATCCCCTGCCAGCCTTTGAGTTCCTTGAAGGCGTGGCCATGTCTTCACCTTCTCTGTGTGTCTGCCACCTGCCCAACCCTGGCCTATGAAGGGTCTTGAGTGAATGATGGTTGAACTGAACTGAACTGACTGTCAAGTGGGCCGCTACGCTGCTCGTCCTCAGAACTCTCCATATCTGGCCTACATCAAACCATCCTACAACTGCCTCTTCAAAGGCAAGAGCATTCCTTCCAGATGAAAGTCCTCTGTGCCTCTGTCACAAGCTCTTTTTCTGACTCTCGTTACATCAGTTTCCACTTCATTCACATGGTCCCATAAGTGCAAGTTATTTTCTGGTTTCATAATAAAATAAAAGTTATCTGACACCCAAATGTCATCCAAACGACCTTTGTGTGATGGAAAGGACACTCCATAGGGAGCCAAGAGACTAGAGTTGCAGTCGCTGCTCTGCAGTTGGTATGTGTCAGGCGGAGAGCAACATGCTGCCTGGGCTTCGGCATCCTCGTTGCCATGGTGCCTGGTGGGGAATGGAACCTGGTGGCCCGCATGCCGAAATCTCTCCTGGTGCAGGCCAAGCTACCCTGCCAGCAGGAGAGCACAACGGTGTTCAGTCCTCCTCATCTCTCTCACCCTACCCACCTTCTTTAAACTCCGTATTTCTTACCCTACTGGGACACTACCTTCCACATTGTCCCCAAGACATGAGACTAAGCAGTTCCTCCTCCCCTCCAGCCAACATATCGCCACTTTCTTTAACTTTCACCTCTAAACAGTGTCAGATCCATCACTTCTTGCCCCTGCTCTACCGTCCCCATTCCAGTTCTCCTCCTCGGTTACCTAAAAATTGCCACCATCTCCTAGTGGCTTTGTACTTTTGCCAGAGTTGCTACTAAGGATGCCCACAGGCAGAAAGATGGTGAAGTCAGAAGAGGTAAAGGGGATGAGAACTGGTTCTATTCTTCTCATTTAAGGATGAATCTTTAAAGAAAATGTCAGCTTGACAATCAGGCTCCAACCCGCTTGTCCTGGTACTCCTAGCCCTCGGCTTCCTCTGAGCCCACACTTAAGTCTCTTGAACTTGTTACTCCTCACCTCCTCTCAGCCAGCACTTTCTGCTCTGTTACAAATGGCCCTAACACCAGGAGAGCCACAGCAATAAAAAAGCATTGCTCCCTGCCCCAAATCCTCTACTGCATCTCATCTCTCCTCCAGGAGCTGGGTACACTCCTGCTGGGCTGCCCCAAGCTCTCTCAGGCACAGTTAATCTCTGAGAGAGATGAGGACCTGCCCAGCTCTGCACTCCCAGGCTTGAGTGGGCGTGAGAAAAGAATGGAGGCCTGCTTGTGTTAAAAACAGCCAACAACTGGTCGATGCATCATCAGAGGCGAGGAACGGAGCTGACTGTCAGTAACTCGGCAACCACACATTCGCCAAGAACAGAGCACACAGTCCACTCTATGGGGAGTGTGAAATGATTTCTTTCACACTGTTCCTTATTGGAACATTCCCCATCGACAGCAATCACTCACCCACCCAGGGAGACAGGCTCACAGAAACAACAATGGAGAAAGAACACACAGGATTATACAGGACTGCACAGGAACACACCAACACACGCACGTGCACACTGAGGAACTCATGCACAAGCACCCAGGTGAATACACCTCAGTGCACATGAACCTCATTTACACTTAGTTGTGATGCACAGAAGCGAGAATAGCATTTGTGCATTTGGATTCATACAGCCTCAGACATGTGGATGCCTAATTCCAGACCCAAACACATACCAAACCCAGGCGTAAAACCCCAAAGAACCCAGATAACCATGTAGACGCTGGAGTAATATTTTTGAGTGTACAGATATGCACAGACACCTCAACCCTGACATTCTATCAGGTGCAAAGACAGCAAAAGCAGCCTGGAGAAGGGAGTGACATGAAGAATGTAAGGACTTAGGAGAGTGAGTTTGTTGGGAGAGAGCAGTGCAGGAGAGGGGTAAGCAGCAGGAGATGTTACAGCACCAGAAATTAGGAGAATCTGAACTGGGGCTGCAAAGGGATTCGTTGCCAAGACGAAAAAACTCGGTGACTAAACCAGTGTACTTGGAAGTGAGAAGAAATCTGTCTTCAGATTTTGGCTCAGGCAACAGGGTAGCACTCACTGGGATGGGTATCACTGTGGAAGGAGGTATCAGGATCACCATGGGGACCTGCTTTGGTTATTTAACCTATGGGCTGAAAGCACCCTGAGTGCCTGTCACTGGGGGCATGCTCTGGCCAAGACTAGGAGGAAGGGAGTCCAAAAGACTCTGTGAATTCTGCCCCAGGCATTTTGTCTGCTATTATGGCTTGTATCTAGATGCCCCCCAAAGCCTCATGCAGTCATAGGTGGGGCTTTTTCAGAGGTGGCTGGATCTAGACTATGCGATTGATTCATGGTGCAGTGCTAGGATCAAGGGTGCTAGGGTTATGGGTGAGTGATTACTAAACCAGTCCACTGGTTTGGAACTGTCTTAATCCTGGTAGCCCGGACACAATGTAAGGGACAGAAAGAGGTTTGTCAACTCTCTTGCTTGCTTTGCTACTGTCTACCCACCATGAACTGCTTCCCTTCTGCAATGCCTGTCTGCCACACTGCCCTGCCTTGGAGCCAGCTGATTATGGACTGAAACCTCTACAAACTATGAGCTAAATAAACCTTTCCTCCTCTAACTTTGGGTGTTGAGTATTTTGTCTCAGCAATGCAAAAAGTAACTAAGACATCTGCAGAGGCCAATGAACAGAAAAAGACTAGAAGATAAAGCAGGAATCCTGCTGAGGAGCACAGGGAGCACTGGATCCCACCTTGGAACCCCTCAAGGATTTCCTGTCCACAGCATGCCTGGATCTCCCAGCTGTTGGTAATCAAACTCTTTATGGTCTAACAGCACAGTCCTCAAATTTCTGTGGACCCATCCTGTTCTAGAATGAAAAAGGACATTTCTAGAGGCAAAAGTCACTCCATTCCTTGGCTACTCCTGAGGATACTCTGCTTAGGACAATAATGGGTATACACACAGGATGCTGTTGTTGTAGTCAACCTTAGCCTCAAAAGTGTGATGGTTTTCATGATACAAGGACACCTGAGCAAGGACAAATAAGCACCCAAATGCCACCTACCAGAATGGATGGCCCAAGCAAAACGGGGAGATGGCTCTCCAGAGGGGGAACCTGCTAAATGAGTTGGAAGGACAACCTCACACAGGCTGCAGCAAATCCCATTGCATTTTTAGCATTAAATCTTCTCTTGTCAGATGAGAAGGAAATTCTTCTCTCAAAGGCCTAATTCACAGGAACCGGGTGTGACTTTAATAGAAACCAGTTCCCACAGGAAGCAACTCTGAGCAGCTCTGAGGGCTTCAGACGAGCTCAGCACTTCCCAGGAGAATCTCATTTCCATTTATCATCCTCCCTTTTCCCTCCCCTGCCCCCAGGTCCCTGTAGATGGGATTGTACAGTGTTCTTGGCACACAGGGATTTGAGACCAGGACTCCAGATATATCAGCCCTTCAGAGGGACAACCTATCCCCTGCATTCTGCCTACAGCCCTAACACACCAAGGAAGCTCACACAGACAGCTGAAGGGACCTAGTGAAGGAAAAGAGCCTGAGGATATGGTCCCAGGACCACAATGCTTGGGGCTAAGGGGTCCTCTTTTCTCCTTGCTCCTTCATTCAGTGCACTCTATTAAATGATAACAGTGCAATTTGGAGGTGATAGAGAGATACCAGGAAGGGTTCACATCTACCAGTTCAGACAGACTTGCCACAAATACGTTGTAAGTGGGTTAAATGCCAACAGTAGTGAGGGCAAGGAGACACAAAATCGCAGGGTAGTCAACCCGTGTGTGTGTGTGTGTGTGTGTGTGTGTGTGTGTGTGGGTGGGTGTTGGGGATAAGAAGCTTATTTAGAAGACTTCACAGAGGCAGGAGTGGGAACAGGCAGGTGAATTATGTGCTGTAAGCCCATCCTGGGCAATGCATGCTAGAATTGTGGACATTCATGACATTAGGCCCATGGGCCTAGCTCTGTCCCCCGGAAACTGCCTCTCCCCAGCACTATGTGGACAAAATGGGGGAAAGTTGATATGATCTTGCCTTATTCATTCCATCCATGCTAAGCCTGTTGGATCTTAGGTTCATCTTTAGTGGCTGAAGCTATAAGACAAAAATCTCAGGAACTACTGATGCCCATTTTTCTCCCCCTGGAGAAGAGCAAGGTGCAGAAAAAAGAAGCAAGGAGCCAAGCTAGGCAAGAGCAGGAAAGGGAGGTGGAGGGACCCTAACTTTTCCTGAGGTTTCCTAGGCCACTGCAGCCCTGACCTCAGTCCTTCCAAGAGATGCCATGGGTTCTCCTACTACATTCCATTTGAACACATCAAGGTCTGGCTGGGTTTCCTCATGTGTAACTAGAAGGACTTGAGTGACAAGGCATGTGCACTGAGAGAAACTGAAAGGAAGAGAACGATGAGAGTAAGAGGAATCTTAAATGCCCACTGAGGTATAAATAGTAGCCTCTAAAAGGAGTAAGTGAAAGTTTCTGATCCACACAGGTAGGAGGAGTCACCTTGCAGAACCTGGACTAAAGCAGGGAGAACCAGGAATGTGGACAAAATAGGAAGCAAAGAATGGTTGGGACAGAACTTTGACAGAATTTGCAGAAAGTAGTTGCCTTAGAGTCCAGAGAAGTGCGAAGATTCCAGAGGTGTCTGCAAGGCAGAAATCAAAGGGTCAGGCAGCGAAAGAATTAATGAAGTAAGAGATTCTGAAATGGTGTTACAGGAGGCAAAGAAATAGGTAATGTTAGAGAAAAAACTTATACTTGACAATCTCCGCAAATTGACCCAGAGATCAACAAACTAATATTAGAAAGTGTTCATGAACCCAATCCTCCTACTTTTATTTTGGCAATTTATAAGCTAGTGGGCAGAGAGCAACGAGTTCTGTAGAAAAGACAAAGGACTGAAAAAATGATTATTGACTCTATTTAAGTCCACCCGAAATATCCATCAGTAGGATTTCCATAATTTAATTCTGGTGTCCAACGTTATCATGAAAATTCAACTTGGTGGAAGTAAGGTTATTCACTTTTAACAACAGTTTATGACTCTTACTTCTATTTTTAGAATAATTTAAGAACATTTTTCATTCAAAACATGAGATTTCTTTCCTTTTTCTTATCAGCAATAATAAACTTAAACTAATAATGCTTTTTCAATGTACACATCTATGGTTTTATTTTTTGAACAGTTAATACATACAACATTTTTTGCAAAATATTCAGGGCGTAGAGGTTATAAAGTGGTTATGAAGAATCTGTTCCTGTTAACTATCCTGCATATACATACATACAAAATTTCTCCTTCTTCCCCTTCTCTTTTCCCCCATCCCAGTTGCCCTTTACCTTTGAGTGCTTTCCTACCAATTCACAATGTCTATCATATCTCCTCATTTAAACTAACTCTTTCAGGTTTTACACTAGTGAAGCAATGCAGTGCTTGCACATGTATGTTTGATTTATTTCACTTATGAGTATGGTCTCTAGTTGTGACCATTTACCTATAAAAGCCTCGAGTTTATCTTTCTTTACAGCTGAGTAATATTCCATTATATAAAAGTACCACAACTTTCTTATCCAATTCTCGGTGGATGGACATTTGGGTTGCTTCCACATTTTAGCAATTAATATTCTCAGAGCCGGGCTATGCGAAAACAGAACCATGTGGCTCATGCATCCCTTTCCCCACAAAGGTCTATGTTTATATGGACTGTTCTGTTTCATGCATTTTCCACATAACAGGGCTCTGAAAATGTTCCACTTCTGTGTGTATAGATCTGCCTTTCATTTTGAAATGACAGTAAGGTAATTCTATAAACGAATTTACCATGTTTTATTTCTTTAGACCGTAAGGATAAACTTTTGGGTTGTTGACATTATTTTGCTAATATAACCAAAGGTGTGATAAAGGCTTTTATCTGTAAAATAAGTTCCCATAATTTATCCAACTAAATTAAAGGGAAGATGCCTTGGGAATTTGGTAGTTATGCTCAAACTGCCCTCCCAAGTTCCCCCCCCAAAAAAATGTAAAAGAGCAACACTTCAGCCAAAAGACAGTGCATTGTGGCACTTTGGCTATTGATTAGTGTCACAATCAGAAGAAAAGGGTTAATCTCAGACCTGGGGGACACAGGACCTCACAGTCCTGCTTCCTCAGAAGGAGCCCTGCTTAGTAAGCATGGATGACTGTGTCTGCAGTGTGGACTGCACCTGGCCTGGGGACATTGTAATGGCCTGCAGGTCTTAGGTCACTATGAATACAAGGCAATAAAAGGATGCCAATGTGGCCCACACCTGCACAGTCTGTCTAGCCCACAGAAAACCTGTGGCTTAGGGCGATACTTGGTCTCCTGAGATAAAGTGCTGTTTTGTGTTGTTACCTGTCCCAATATCCTTTCAAAAAGCTGAGTGTCTTAGTTACTTTTCTCTCATTGCTGAGACAAAATACCCGACACCCAAGGTTAAAGAAGGAAAGGTTTATTTAGCTCACAGTTTATAGAGGCTTCAGTCCATCATCAGCTGGCTCCAAGGCAGGGTGGTGCGGAAGAAGGGCAACCATTCATGGTGGTGGAAGACAGCAAAAGCAACAAGAGCAAAAAGGGAGAAGTATGACAGCAAGCCTTTCCTTTCTTTATATTTTATGCAGGCTACCTGCCCCAGGGCAGGTGTAGCACTCACACCCATAATCCCAGCATTGGACCATGAATCAATCACAAATGCTAGAATCGGGTACCCATAACATGAGCTTTTGAGTAGATGTCCAGACACAAACCACAATTCTGAGCAACTTCATCTTCTGGGTAAAGCCTATGTACAACGCATTCCTTTAAATTTACATTTATTTTATAATGAGAAACTTGAACATTTTCCTACAAATTGAAAGATTCTTTTCCATTTTTATGATCTAACATGGTTTTTGTCTACTAAGGAAATCATGTTTATATTCTGATTTATTCTTAAATACTCTTTTTATGCTATAGAATGTATTCTTTGCCATATGTGTTGCAAATATTTTTCTAGTTTTTGTTTGTCTTCAGGCTATAATTATGAAATGTTTACCATGAGGATCACTCCATTTTGAAAATATTTATCCATCTTTTCTTTTAAGACTTTTGAATGTTATGAGGTCATTTCAATGGCCTTTCCGATTTTAAGGTTATAAGTTGCCTTTTATGCTTCCTCCCATTCTTTTCTTATTTTCCTATTTTTAAGCTTTACCACTCAATGGCTCTGGAATTTTTATTTAGGTATAGTTAGGTAAAGATCCAAATTTATTTTTCTACCCAAGTCAGTGCCTGAAAATAAAAGCTTTCAAACTCTATAAGACACTATTATAGTGATACCTTGGTTGTCAAACTTAATTCATTCCAAATCCATGTTTAAACACTGAAAAGTTAAAAACTGAACATATTTCTCCCATAAGAAACAGTAATAGAAAACCAAATAAGTAGTTGTGAGACCCAAGAATTACACTTATAAATTTATTTTTCTAGGACTTAAACACAAAGTCAACAGCCTTAATTTGTGGAAATACCCTTTAACACATCTAAATACAATTAAATACAGTACCTTAAGCATCAAAACACAATACAGTAAATACAATTTTTAAAAATGTTTGTACATGTACTTTACCCTGTCTTAGAGGTTTCCTGGCATACTAGAAGGTGCAGAGCAATCAGAGGAGGAAGGGAAATGTCATTTTTGGAAGAGTCTCCTTCCATAGCTGCTGGCACTAGACATTCTGGGGCCTCTTCTCACTAAAAATTTGTCTGGGTGAAAGCAACGTTTACACTGAAGTGTCACCCTTTTGTGTCTGTGGGAAGACACAATGCATGACTCACATAGCCTGTACAAGTTTTTCAAGTCAATTTTTTTATTTAGCTATTGAATAAAGTTATGAACACTAAGCAGATTTCTTTCAAACTTTGATGTTTAAGTAGTGGAAATTTGAGCTTGGAACTGTGGGACCACCAAGGTGTTGCTGTATATACCCTTTTACAGAGTTAACAATATTAGTTTCCCAAAATGCTTTGAATTTCTATCAACAGCATATAACAAATTGTGTTCATTGAAAGCTTGACATATTCCATGCAGCTAATGCTCTAGTCCACCTTTTTATTAATGATTCCTAAAAATACATACTATAAAAGGATTTGTGAAATTTTGACAAGAATTGAAACTGTAATTTAGGCAAATATCTGCTCAGATGTGCAGAAGACTGTCCAGTAGCCAGAGAAAGAGAAACAAGTGTCTCTCCACCCATCCCCACTGCACACTCCTTCCCTAACTAGTGGAGACTGTTGATGACTGAAGGGATGCCACCACAACAGGGAGATGGAACTATCTACTCTCTGAGACCAAAAGAGTCAATCAGCAGGCTTCCTCTTCGTATCTGCAGCATCTTTTTTTCCCCTGGAGTTCTATACAGTTGAGTTCAATGACACTAATTTCCAGCCATGTGAACCAGAAGTACCAATAGATTGATGTTAAATTTTCTACCCATGGTTAGGCAGTCTGCATTAGTCACTGGCAAGACTTTAAAGAACTCGCTGGGACCAGATGTAGTGGCACACACCTGATATCCTAGCTACTCTGGAGGATAAGGCAGGAGGATAGGAAGTTAGAGCTCAGCTTGGGCAACTTAGTAAGACTTTGTCTCAAAATGAAAAATAAAAAGGGGAGATCCAGGTGAACAGCGCAGAGGGCAGCCCCTCCCTTCTCTGCTGCTGTTATCCAGGTGAACTATGCAGGAAGCCCAAGAGAATGTCCTCTCCCCTCACAGCTGCCACAACAGAGTGAACCGTGTGGGAAGGCTCAGAGATCACAGGGAACACCAGGGACACAGTAGAGACCCAATGAGGGCACACAAGATGGACAGATGGAACTAGGGGCATGCAAAAGTCTGAAGCAACAGTAATAATATGAGCCAACAGGTGATACATGAGGTGAACCAGCATTGTGCACATGGACAAAGAAATGCTGAGTAGAAGCAGGAGGGGGGTTGTCCCTGTTGTCTCTATTTTCCTTTTCTTTTTCTTTGTTTTTCTTTTTCTTTTCCCTTTTCTTACCTTTTTTTCTCTTTTCTAAATGGGTGGGGAGAACTCCAGTCATAGAAAACTAATCCCATCCCCCAAACCCAGAGACCAAGTTCAGATAATCCCTTGAATGCTCTTTTGTTCCCTCTCTTCTGCCCTCTTCTCTAGTTCTCCAAAGCTTGCATGGTCATCTTTTGGCCTCCAGACTTGCTTCTACTTTCTCTTCAGTTATCTTTGCTTTATTTAAAATTTCCTCACCACAGGGGAAACCACTCTACCAAGGGGAAACACATTGCATAAAAGCTCCCAATTTATAATTAGTTCTGTTGTATAATTGTAGATTTGCTCCTAAGGTTTAAAGCACAAAATTAATAGTTATTGCAGTTTGTCAGTTTTGGAACTATGCTTGATGCTATTGTTATTGCTGATTATACTACCTTAGCTAGGATGTCATATCTGTTGTAATCAGTTGCTCTCCCTTCTGTAACAATACTGGGAATCTCTGGGGTGATAACTCCACTACAACCAAGCACCAAAAAACTGGGGACTAAGCTAAACAGATACCAACATCACACTCTTAATTAACTGGGAAGATAGGATCTTGGGACAGACATGAACCAAAAACCTCCTACACACAAAAGACACCCCTGAAGAACAGACTTTCCTAGAAAGGACTTGATACTAGTAATATAGCTACCTACTATAAAAACTTACATGGATCAACACAGAAAACAAAATAAAAATTTTTGAAATAGAAAATGACAAAACAGAAGCAAAATGCAATCTCAGACCACCAACCCAATCATATGAAATTTAAAATGTAATTGAAAACTTACCAACACAGAAAAGCTCAGATCCTGATGGATTCACAGCTGAATTCTATAAGAAATTGAGAGAAGATTTAACACCAATACTCCTCAAAATCTTCAATGAAATTAAAATGGGTGCAATTCTCCCTAACTCATTTCTGAAGCAAGTATTAACTTGATACCAAAACCAGAGAAAGACCCCCCAAAGAAAGAGTACTATAGGTAAATCTCCCTAATGAACATGGATGTAAAAATCCTTAATAAGATACTAGCAAACAGAATGCAGCAAATCATCAAGAAGATTTTACACCAAGACCAAGTGGAATTCATCGCAGGAATGGAGGGATGATGTAGCATATGCAAATCAATAAATGTAATAAATCATATCAACTGAGCCAAAGACAAAATCACATCACCATCTCAATAGATGCAGAAAAAGCACTTTAAAAGTCCAACATTCATTCATGATAAAAAAAACACCTACAGAAAATTGGAATAGATGGTCTTTACCTCACTCTGATAAAAGCTATCAATGACAAACCAACAGTCAACATCATACTAAATGGACAAAAACTGAAAACCTTTACTCTAAAATCAGATACAAGACAAGGATGTTCACTATCACCTCTCCTATTCAGTGTACTTTGGTAACTATTAGCCAGAGCATTAAACAGAGAGAGAAATAAAAGGAATAATGATAGGAAAGGAAGAAGTGAAATTATCATTATTCACAGATGACATTATACTCTACATAGAAGACCCCAAAAACTCCACCAAAAGGTTTGTAGATTTAATAGCCAAATTTAGTAACAGCTGTATACAAAATCAGCACTCAAAAACCAAAAGCATTCCCATACACAGAAAACAAACTCACCAAAGGAGAAATTAGGGAAACCACACCCTCCACAATAGCAGCCCCAAAACTGAAATACTTAGAAATCAATCTAACTAATGAAATAAAATATCTATACACTAAAAATTGCAGTACTCTGAAAAAGGATATTGAAGAAGATCTCAGAAAATGGAAAGCTATCCCTTGCCCATGGATAGAAAGAACCAACAAAGTAAAAATGGCCATACTCCCAAAATTTTCATACAGATTTAACGCAATCCCAAGCAAAATACAATTAACATACCTCATAGAACCAGAGAAAAAATTCCTAAAACTCATTTGGAACCAGAAAAGATCTAGAATAGCAAAAGCAACCCTGGGCAACACAGGCAGGAAGGAAGAATCACAATCTATGATTATAGATTATACTACAAAACTACTGTGATAAAGTCATATAGTACTAGCAAAAAACAGACCTGAGGATCAGTGGAACAGATTAGAAGGTGAAGACACAACTACAAATGCACTCAGCCACCTTATCTTTGACAAACAGGCCAAACATGTTCACTGGAAGAAAGATAGCCTCTTTAATAAATAATGCTGGAAAAACTAGCTATCCACATGCTGAAGAATAAAACTAGATCCATGTCTGTCACCAGGAACTAAACTAAAGTCAAAATGGATCAAAGATCTAAATATTTTTTAAATGGAAAGACTAAATCTACTGGAAGACAAAGTAGGTAGAAATCTTAAAGTCATAGGTGTAGGCAGAGAGTTGATGAATAAAACCCAAAATACACAGGAAATAATTCAAAGAATCAACAACTGGGATCTTATCTTACTGAAAAGCTTTTGCACTTCAAAAGAAATTACTAACAGAGTGAAAAGGCAACCCACAGATTGGGAGAAATTTTAGCGAATTGTCCCCCATGCAGAGGACTTCTATCTAGAATATATAAAGAATTGAAGACACTCAGAACCCCCCCCCCCAAATTCAAAGACTTAATCCAAAAATGAGCATCCAAGATGAATACACACTTCTCAGATGAAGAAATACAAGTGGCAAATAAATATATGAAAAATTGTTCAACATCAGATCATTCTAGAGATGCAAACTGAAACCACACTGACATTCTATCTTGCTCCAGAAAGAATGGCTACCATCAAGAAATCAACCAATAACAAATGCTAAAGAAGCTGTGGCGAAAAAGAAACCCTTCTCCTCTATTGGTGAGAGTGCAGACTGGTACAACCACTGTGGAAATCAGTGTGGAGATTCCTCAAAAAGCTAGGATTGGAGGTTCCATTCCATCCAGCTATTCCCCTTCTTGGTATCTTCCTAGAAGAATTAAAAACATCATACCACAGTGATATATGTGCACCCATGTTTATAGCAGCACAACTCATAATAGCTAAATGTTGGAAACAACCCAAATGCCCATCAAATGAAGAATGAATTTTTAAAAAAATGTGGTGTTTTTATGCAGGGGAGTACTACTCAGCCATAAAGAATAAATTTTGAGATTTTTATAGGTAAATGGATGCAATGAGAAACCATACTAATAAGTGAAATAAATCAGACTCACATGTTTAAGCACCATATTGTCTCCCTGGTGTGAGGAAGTGAAATAGTAAATAAGGGCCAAAATGTACAATAGATATTATGAAAAGGGAGGAAATTATTCAAAATGAAAAAATAACTAGGATGGGGGGGAAAGGAAAGGAAGAAAAAAGGGAGAAAATATACAAGTTAGTTATTATTGTCTCTTAGTTCATAGAAATGGAAGATTTGCACTAATATCAATTGGAGAATTTTTTATGCCCGTATCTTATACTCTGAGTAACTACTTTAAAGATAATAATATGCAATGTATCAAGTATTGTTATTCTCCTATTATCTTGTTCATATATATATATATATATATATATATATATATATATATATGCAATTCCTTTTCATTTATTTGCAAGAATAATTTTTCTGGCATAACAAATGATGGAAACATTTGCTAAACTTCAACAATAACCTCTATTGAAGTGGAGAATAGAATTTAAAAATGACTTTATAAGTTAGTAAATACAGGCAAGACTGCTCCTTTTGGTTCCATGTGGAAGCTGCATGTGAAGTTCTTTTTCTAGCAATGATGACCACTGATAAGAACTAAACTTAAATGACAGATGTTCAAATTTCTGTGACACAAAACATTAAACCAAGTTTCTGAAAACAACAAGGATGCACATTTAAATATACTGCTTGTGGGGTTGTTTTGTTCTAGAAGTTAATAAAGTTTAATATTTTTTAAAAATAATTAAATTAAGTTTTTAAAAGGTCTGAAGATGTAGCTCAGGGCAAGGAGCTGGGATCAATCTCAATACCCAAAAAAATTAAAATTTTCTCACGGGGTACAACAAAAATGACACAGAGTTGGGGTAAAGAGGGTAAAAGGTGGGTATGAGTTCTTAGTTTCTGCTTCCTAGAGAGACAGCTATCCTGTCATTCATATTATCCAAGGAAAAAATTTTCCTCTTTGCAGGAAATAACAAAGAAATGAAACTAAAAAGATTGTTTTTCATTTGACAGATGTGCACTAAATATGTACTTTGTAAACGCCAGCAAGCACTGTTGGAAGCTATGGATGTCAATCATCCCATAGTTTTAGATGCAGATGAAATTCTAATAGCAAAATAAATGAGAAATAATCAAAGCAAATGGATTGACCAGCTAAAAAGTAAACACCAGAACTGAACAGACCTTTCACCTTCTAGGTAAACCTGGAAAACATCAATTTGTACAAACACATGTTATTGGTCAGGGATCTTGGCTGCATTAAATGGAAAGCAATTATGATTATCTTAAGCAAAACCAGGAACTTAAATTTAACAGGCTGCTAACAGATAAGGGTTGGAAAGGAGCAGAAGCCAGCAAATTTAGAGACTCAAAAGCAGGATGCGGGAGCATCAGGCAGGCTCTTACTTAAATGCTAGACAAATTGCTTCTGGCTGATTTAAGTGAAAATAAATTTACTGACAGCATATTTTGGAGCTGCAGAACTGACAGAAAGATTGGAGAACTGGGCTAAGAAAAATGGCTGGGATTGAGGAGAAGTGCTTTTGGTAATACGGGAACCCCTTCCATAGGACAAGGCTTGGGATGGCATCTCTGCCGCAGGGGCTGAGGACTGGGGAGTGAAGCATCACTCTGACACCAAGTGACCACCATCCAGAAGCTACCCCATCGTCATCCCTCTTTCCCCTGTAGACTACCCAGGTTCTCAACAGAATAACAGTGAATGCTCTGCCAACCCCAGGTCTTGGGATCACTAGCTTTTGTTTTAAAAGTCCATATAAACTCATCACAATGGCCCAGTGCTAGCTTTCTGTGAGGCCTGAGATTTTATATCTGTCATTTCAACTTTGATGGTGGGAAATTCACTCAGCTCCTCCAACAAGACCATACACTCATATGTTAGTCACTTCTATCACTTCAACAGAATACCTGACACCCACAAATTAAAGGAGAGGTTTAATTTGGCTTATGGCTCCAGGGCTGGTTGGCTGGCTCCAAGGCAAAAACATCATGGAAGAAGGCTATAATGGAATAAAACTGCCCACCTTATGCCAGCCTGGAAGCAAAGAGAGAAAGGAAGAGACAGAGTGGGAGGGGAGCTAAACCTTCCCAATGTACGCACCTAACCCTGTGACACACCTCTTCCAACCTGGCCACCTCTTGACAGCACAGGGAGCTCAGAATTCACCAGTGGACCAATCTACTCATGAGCATAGTTCACCCATGGTCCGGTCACCTTCCAACAGCCTGCCTCTGAACACAAAAGACTTCTGGTGGTGGGTGGGTGGAGGTTGGTCTAAACCATAAGAACTTGGCAGTGAAAGATATTACAAATGACCATTCAACCTAACAGGAGTGTTCTAGGCCAGTCATCTCTGCTACTCCTACTGAAAACTGTCACCATACCTGGACACCACAGCTATTTCACTACCTCTAAAAATAGATTATGTCTACCTCCTCAGCACCCCAAGAAAGAGCATCAGAGAATCAAGTCTTGGTCACCAGGGCAGGGAAAGGAGAGAGGGCCAGAGCCCTCAGGCCTCCACAGAGAAAGGCCAGCAATAATTAGAGTTACACACACCAGAAAAGAAAACATAACCCCTGAAGTGCAGGAAGGAAAAAAAATTGAGTGGTTTAGAGAAATACTTTTTTACAGCACATACTTTGGGTTTTCATTTAAATTAAAGAAATATGGAATCTGTAAACCAAAAGATAAAGAGAACCATGACCTGGTTAAGGGATGGCTATAGAAGCTTTGACAAATTGTGTTTGAATTTAATATTGCTTTGGAGATTATAGAAGGAAAAGCCAGAAAAGAGGAGGAAGGGTTCAGAATCCCTTCTCTTCATGCAGAGAAAATCAAAGTGGAAAAAAGGTGAAATTTATAGATGCCAAAGAATGAAGACCCACATAGACATAAACAGTGTGCCTCAAAGGAATCATGATATATTGAAAACAAATATTTATCAGAGATATAGTAAAAGAAAATGTTCCTGGACAGAAGCAGTTCCTTCCGAGATCTCAGATTAAAGTTGTTCTCTAAGAATCAAATATAATTAATGCAAAGGAAAGGCACATAACTGTATTCTGGTAACTTCAAAATGACAAGAAGAAAAAGATAATTCTATAAACACAAAGGCACAGAAGAACTACTGGCATTAAAAAAAGAATAAAATATTAAGCTAGGCTCAGGACTTTCCTTTCAGGCACAGATGAGTGGTACATCCTTGGCAGAAGGCTTGTTATAAATGCTTTGGAGACAATCTAAGCAGAAATGAAACAAGAAATTCAAAAGCAAAGAAACTAAGATATAAAATATTGGTAGTTAGCAATGACATTCTGTGGGTAATACATGTCTGAATTTTGTTGTAAATATGGTTCAAAGAAATGCCAAAATTTATTCTAAACCTGAAAAGAAACATTAACAAAACTAATAATAATTATTCTAATTGAAATCTCTTTTAAGAACATGAAATTTAAGGGACAGTATTTCTGATGCAGATTATTAAAGGAAGCTATAATGAGATGTATTTAATTAAATATATTCATAGACATTGAGAAAACATCGTAGAAACTGTAAATTACTACAGGAGAAGGAAAGAATCAAATTAGAACAGTACAGATAGCAAAAAAAAACTGGGAATGGGTAGGGTTTTAGTTATGGCAAAAAATAAGATGAAAAAATGACATCACAAATGCAGGTGACAATAAGTATAAATCAGTGAAATTGCCATCCTAAAAACAGCTGGATAAGCCCCAGAAAGAAAGTGCTGCTACCAGCTGTTTCCAAGAATTTAAAACAAAGTGTAACATTTAAAGGCTAAAAATAAAATATCAGACAAAGGTAAAACACAACAAAAACAGAGGCAGGACATTCATTCCAACATAGTGCCTCTATTACCAACCTAAATTCTAAACCAACAAAAATTAAAAACAACATAAATTCCAAACCAACAAAAATTCCTACCAATATAAAGTTTGAACCAACAGAAATTCTTAAACCGACCAAATGATTGTTTTACCATTGGTGAAGGTACATCCTATAGTAACAGCCTAGTATTAAAAGGATATCAAGCAAAATCTAAAAATAGCCACTATGTTACACTATATTTGCTTCTATACCACTTATCCCCTTTAAAAGACAAGGAACAAAATAAATAAGGCTATAAACAGAAGCCTAGAGCTGCATCCCAAAAGTGGCTGAGGTGACAGGCAATAAAATGCGAAGACAGTTTAGAGTTAGACCATCCATCCTACATCTGTCAGGGCTCTGCATGATTTTGCACTGGAAGAAAATCATCTTGAAAAGGTAATGGGATTAAACATACTGAATAAATACATCGGTTTTTAAAAAGCTCATTGACACTTTTTCAAGAGTTGGTTTCTAAATTCAATGCATGTCAACATTTAATTTTAATGGACTCCATAGTCGAAACTCAACTGACAAAAGCCTGCAGATCCACACAGAAGCATCGCACTGTGGGCTGCACTTTCTAAATCCATTTTGCAAAGTTTTTTGCTGAAATTCTATTAGTAAATTTCTATCATCCCCAGCTGTCAATCAGTTATTCATGCCAAATAATTGAAAGGTAATGTGTTTTGATTTCTTTTAGCAAATAAGCTCAAACAACAAAATTCTTTTAACAGTTTTTTAAAATAAGTTAGACTTTTTATTCTGAGGGGTTTGGGTATGCATACGTAGGAACACTGGAAATGACACATACTGTTTTTGGTAGCAAAATAGTGTAAGAATGAAATATTCCAGACTTCTGTTTTCAAAATGCTCTTTCCTCAGTACAAGTTTCTGTCAAAAACCAGATTCTCACTTGTTGTTAAACATTACCTTTACCTTGAAGGGACAGACTAAATGTGTTTGTTTCTTCAAAAATGTCTGCTTGAAAGAAAAAGAAACAGTCTTCCAATGTGAATTACTTATATTTCTGTATGAGAAAAAAATGTGTTTTGCTTATCTTTAAGTTTGATGAATATTTGAAACATTTTGCCAAGGGCTAGCCAACTCTTCCCTGTGGGGTACGAATATTACCATCATCACTCTCCTCTGCAATGTTTTAGAAAGAATCCACCACTTTGTAAAAACTACTTCGATGGCCCTTCTGACCACAATGTGGTTGGTATACTTCCTTATGGATATGGAGCCAAAGGGTAGATGTCACACCTGGAGAACCCTAACTGCCTGGGACCTGTTCATTACAGAAGACATAACTGTTCCATCTGTAACACTACAGTGCAGTCCTGAGCCCTCCTGTTCCATAAAACATTGGGGTTTTAAAAATTGTTATTAAAGAAGCAATGTACTGTTCAAAAACTATCTTCTTGAGTACATTTAGAAAATATATTAGAATGGCTGAACACAGACACACTGTGTGTGTGTGCTTGTGCATGAAATTACTGAATCACTAGTAAAAACTCTAAATTGAAACATCTTAAAGGTATTTGTACAAATACCCAACTGTATACAGCATAACTGTTGTACTCAGGGCTTACAAGGGAATAGATTTAACACAGGACACAGAATTTATAGGATTATTTTACAATATTCACCCAAAAAGTCAAATGCAAAAAAGTAGAGGAGATCTGTCTACACACTAGAGATCCAAAGAATCCAGCTGAGGGCCTGTATCTCATGGCAATGTCCTCCACATCCAGCTGGCGGGCTAGAGCCCATGACAATATCTCGCGCAAGTCTGTATCAAGGATTTGCACTGGGAAGGCCAGAAGGTCAGTGGTGGAAGCTAGAAAGTCTGCATCACCAGGATGTAGGATCTGTGCAAGAAGGCTGAGGGGTCTGCACTGGAGCCAGAAAGGGACACTCAAGGTAAGGACCAGCACTCCCAACAAAGAGAACCGCAGCCGTCCTCAGTGACAATGAGGACCTGAGCTCTTCTGATGATAACAACTGAGTTCATATCAAGAAAACCAGTGTGACAAGCTTCTGAAGGAGAATCAACAGCACACCATCTTCCCCTCCAGTTCTCCTTTTATGCTGTTGGCAATAATTCCCGGGTGGGCCTTCCACACCCAGGACCATGCTGTCTCTGTTCAGTTAGGTCTTACAAGTTGACCATTAGTTAATCCACCACAATAACATACATCCATATTAAAGAACTGGTTCTACCTTCTCCACTGTTGGTGGGAGTGTAGACTGGTACAACCACTGTGGAAATCAGTGTGGAGATTCCTAAAAAAACTAGGGTTAGAGGTCCCATTTGACCCGGCTATTCCCCTTCTTGGTATCTTCCTAGAAGAATTAAAAACATCATACCACAGTGATATATGTGCATCCATGTTTATAGCAGCACAACTCATAATAGCTAAATCTTGGAAACAACCCAAATGCCCATCAACTGAGGAATGGATAAAAAGGATGTGGTACTTTTATACAGCAGAGTATTACTCAGCTCTAAAGAAAGATAAGCTCAAGGATTTTATAGGTCAATGGATGCAACTAGAGACCATAGTCATAAGTGAAATAAATCAGACTCACATGTGTAAACATGATAAGAAACTGAAAGAGTAAATAAACCCCAAAAGCTAAAATAGATATTGTGAAATGGAAAGAAACTGCTCAAAAGGAACGAACAACTGGGATAGGGGAAAGGAGAAAAGAAGGAAGGGAAAAAATATGTATATATACAGAAGATGGCTAAGGTAATTATACTACTAATTTCTAATAGTTTATTGAAAGGAATGGTTAGTGCTCATATTGTTTGATCAATTTTACATGCCTATATCTGATAATCTAAGCAACTACATTAAAGATAACAATATGCAGTATAATACCCATTGTTAATTTCCTATCATCTTGTTTTAAAATTGTATATTGTTTTTATTGGTTTTTTATTCTCTTTAAAATTAAAAAAAGAATTGGTTCTAAAATTTGATTCTTAAGTATGTACATAACAGTGGTTTTTACCTGTCTTCAAATACCATTTGCTAACAAAAGAATGCTGTTTTTGTTGTTTATTGCAAATAAAGTCACTTCAATAAAGTTACATATTTTAATAAATTTGCATAAATATATATCTTAAACATTGCCGAAAAAATTATCAACACTTATCTTCAGGTTATGAATGGCTAACTCTTAGGACTTCGCTGACATGAGGGCTTCGCACGACCTGTGGACAACATTGCCAGGTGTGTCTGTACCTGAGCACAATCTCAGTGACATGTTTTTCCACTATCATTGCTGTTACTCTTGCTGAGACTAACAAGGACTGATGCTGGCCGCAAGAGAAGTGCATGCTTCTGTTTCTTGGTTTGTTTGGTTTTGGGGGTTTTTTTGCTGTTCTTGTGTTTGCATGGTTAGAGTCATCTTTGGCCTATGTTTATTTTGCAAGAGTCTTTGTTTTGTGAGAGGGGAATTACTTTTGTTAAAACTAGAACATTATCTTTAAATCTCCCTACCTAGGAACAGGTGAACTCTAATCCGAAAGCCAGTAAGAGCAGGATAAGGATGCTGTCGACCGTTCTGCTTGGAAATTTCTATAGGAAAGAGAAATATAAAATATGAAATGAAAAAGAAAAGAGAGGCACCCATGCATAATATTAGAAATAGAAAAGGACAAAGGAAGAGGCAGAGAAATGTTGAATAATTATATTTCTCAAAAGGCCACATATGTAGATTTAGAAATGAAAGATATGGGAAACCTTTAGACAGGAAATATAAAGTATCAAAACTGACCCGACTAAATTATAAATTTTTTTCTTTTTTATTTTAAAGAGAATAATAAAGAAAACAATAAAATGATACAGAATTTCAAAACAAGATAGGAAATTGACAATGGTTGTAATATTGCATATTGTTATCTTCAAAGTAGTTGCTCAGATTACCAGATATAGTCATGCAAAATTGATCAAACAATTAAGCATTAACTGTTCCTTTCAATTAACCAATAGAAATTAGTAGTAGAATTATCTTAGCTACAAGGGTAAAAGGCAACTAGGATGTGAGAAAAGAGAAGGGAAAGGAGAAATTTTGTATGTATGTATATACAGGATAGTTAATGTAGTTGATCTACTGTCTTCTATATCTTTGCTGAAAGAAACAGTTACTGAGTCCTCGATTGATCAATATGGCATGTCTCCATTTGTTTTCCTGAGAAACCACTTTGAAGATATCAATATGTAATACAACAAGCATTGTTAATTTCCTACCACTTTGTTTGTATCTCTGTATTGTTTGTACTATTCTCTTGCTATTTTGTAAATGATAATGTTTTCCTCCTTTTATTTTTAAAATAAAAAAATAAAGATAAATAAATAAATAAAACATTATCTTGAATAGAACATCTACATCCAAAAAATAAAAAAGAATTATTTTAGCTATCTCGTGTATATATATTTTTTCTTTTTCTTGTTTCTTTCTTTTCTCTTTTCTACCATTCCAATTGTTCTTTCCTTTTGAGCAGTTTTGTTCCCTTTCACAATACCTGTTGTATCCTTTGGATTTTTAAATTATAAAATTTTTGAGAAGCTTCACAGACAGAAAAATTTTTAAATGTGGCTGAAGACCTTAGTCCAAACAAAATCATGAGCATAGATAATTTTCCAAGGGAGTTCTTTCTAATCTCTTAAGAAATAAATGTTTACCTTCTAAACAGCTGAGAATGGAGTGTAAAAGAAACCCATAAATTAATTATAAATATAAATATAATTATTCACAAAACTGAAATACATAAGATATTCAAATAAATAAGCAACAAGGCTATATAAAGAATAGCCCAGGAATACATGGAATGCTTAATATTGATAAATCTATTAAAATGCTATGGTACTTCAATAACTTACAGAAAGGAAAACTGTATTAATACCTGAACAGAAGCAGAAAAAGTATTTGATTAAATCAACACCCTATTCATGATAGGAGAAAAAACCTCTCTTAAAATTAAACCATATTTATTTCATGTAACAAAAATTATATACTTCATGATTCAGTTTGGAGGCATTTCCTTTAAATTCATGAACAAGAAAAAAATGCCTGCCAAAATTGTCATTATTTTGCCACTGCTGGTAATTTATAAATATTATGTACACAAAACTCATTAATTTAAAAGGTCAACAACAACCAAAAAACTATACAACCAATAGAAAAGTTCAGTACATTGGATAATCACATGATTAAATATGCATAAGCCATTAGGTATTTATATACCAGAAAACAAATCTGATAGTGTAATGTGGGAAAAAAATCATTTATAATACCAACAATGTAATGTTCCATTAATCAAGATATGTGAAGAAAGTTATTAAAATTTTTCTGTAAAAATAACAGTTATATCATAAATATATATGAGAAATTAAGTGCAAAAGTTAGGGCAAAATTAGTTTGCTCTTTTCTGCAGTGCAAGAGATGGAACCCAGGGCTTCTCACACCCTGGGAAAGCATTTCTCACTAAACTACACCAGCAGCCCTGTTTTGCACTTTAATAGAAATCTAAGTAAAATTACATTAAAGTTTCTGAGGAGCTCACCAAGATATATATATACCATCAGAGTAAAGGATAAAGGATCTTTTTAAAGAAAAATACCATAAAAAGTATATTTACAGCCACAGCCACATAAATGTTACACTGATGAAGAATTAGACGTCAACATGTGGAATAATTGACAAATTCAGAAAATACTACACGTATTTATAAATACTACTTATATGAAAAGGGAGGCATTTGGAACCAGTGCAAAAGAGGAACATTATTTAATAAGTAAAGCTGAGATACATAATGCGTTAGACATTTTAAATAACAAATTGGACCCTTACCTCATACCACACACTCAAATTAAGTTCAAACAATTAACAAGCTAAACCTAAGAAATTAAACAAAGCATGGAAGAAAATAAAACTGAAAAGCCATCTGATTTTAGAAATGGTTTCTTTGAAACCATAGAACAAATGAAAGAATAATAAATGAAAAAGTCTAGTTTTCCAACATAGGATTTTTAAACTTCTAAACATCTAAAAGTACCTGAACAAAACTAAGGGTACAGAAAAAATAAGAAAAATATGGGTAAGCTATAATCAAATGAAAGGTTAATATATTTCATATAGGAAAAAGAGAAAGAAAGCTGCTATATTGTCATGAATTCTCCAATTGACAAAAGGGCAAGAGCCATGAATAAGCCAATTTATAATATAAGAAAATCAATGGAAGTAAACACTACATAAAACAGTCATGCGAAGTCAAAGAAATGGAACATAACACAATAATGAGCTGACATAGTTCACACATCAAACTGGCAAGGCTGATTTGTTTGTTTTCTCTTTGCTTTCTGTTGTCCTGGGTGCAGGTCAGTGGAGCGCGGAGGAAGGGCATCTATCTCAAATAAGGATGCAAATTGGTGCTGCCTTTCCTTCTGGAGAGGCTCTTGGAACCCTAGATCCATACCGTGCACATCATATTCTTTAGGAAATGATTCTAAGAAGATGATGAGGGATTTGCACGGAGATATTTTATAATGATGTTCATTACAGTGATATTTACAATACAGAAAATTAGTAGTAATCTAAATACCCAACAACAGATGTATGTAGCAGTAAGAGACAAGTTAGATAATCTGTCACGTATCTATGTGGTAAAGTTATAGTAATGAATGGAGGTTATTTAATGAAGTAAGAAGTTCTTCAAAATGCAATATTAAATAGACAGATTGTACCCATGCATTTAGTTTAAATGCCTGTTGGTTTATAAGAGAGTGAGAGATAGACAGACCGATTGACTTTGAAAGTGTATCATAATTTAACTTTAATGGTAATTCTCATCTGCATTCCTATGTTTTAAAATGAGCATACATTGTATTTATAAATCAGAGGGGAAATAATAAATCTTCAAAATTTACTCATTCAATATTCTTTAAAAGTACAATTTTCTCCAAGGTTAACCTCTTAGCAGCATTTCTAAATAACCCATTGTTCATTCAGATAGATTGAAGTCAGCTGTCCAGAATTCCAAAATTGACAGCCATTCAGACCTTCTGTTTGCTTTCCACTCAGATGTAGCAGAGAACATTAAGTCTAATGGCATAAAAGAAGTATACATTGGAAGGTTTAATTCACATTTTGAAAGAGCGTACATAACAAACAGATTCAACTAGCAAAAAAATAAAATAGATTCCCCAATGTCACATTGCAAATAAGTCTGATGAACTGGAGTTACAATTTCTCTTTAAATCTGATTGGCAGAATATAAAGTTGCAAAGGAAAATAGATCTAGCTGGACAGGTAGCCCCCACTCCGCAGAAGGACTTTAGGCTGCTTTCTCTGCTTCATTCTGAGAAAGCCTCCAAGAGACTGTGTCCCACTGTGTGGCGAGCAGCTCCTACCTGCCAGGTCCCAATCCCAGCTCCAGGTGAGGGCCCATTCCTTCTCAGGGCAGCAGAGCCCTGGTTATCAGCAAAGCCGTGATCCACAATCTTCAGCACTTGAGTATCCCTGAGCACGAGATAGAGAAAGGATGAGACTGGAGAAGGAGAGGAGGCCAGATGGGTGAAAGGCAAGGAAGCAAGTAAGGCAGAGATTCGGAGCCCCCCAGACAGGGTGAGGACAGAGAGGTGAGCACTGGGCCTTGGGTCTGTCCCTTGCAAGGGGCAAGAGTCATCCTCAGATAACTTTCTCAAGCCCTCTCACCCACCCTGAGCAGGCAGGAGATGAGAGTTGAAGTCACAAACCAGGAGTTGCAGGATTTGAAGGCAAATCTGCTTGGCTGCAAAGCCCCAGATTGTCTGCGGTCTTTCTGGGAAATACTGTATGTGGCACTCTGTGGAGAGAAGCAGTTCACATGTGGTCCCTTTGCCAGGGAATGGAGAACCTTGGTGCAGCAGTCTCACTTCCTCTCCCCTTCTTTGTTCTGCTCATCTTTTCTGTGCTTCCCTGAAAGAGCCATGTGCACCCTAACCTGCCTTTCTGAACACCCCCCTATCTGGGTTGTTACCTGACATCATTTCCTCTAGACAGCACATTCTTTCCTCTGGCTGTGGATCTTCTTCTCATACAGCTAAAACTGCTGACCCTGTGTCAGGCCCTTTTCCTTTCCTTTCCTTTCCTCTTCCATTTTACCTGCATCACCAGCAAATTTCTCAATCTCCAGACACATAGCTCTTTCCGTGCAGAATATTTTTAACAAAAAGAAAAAATCTAAATGTACTCTGTAGAATAAAATGCATGTATAATTCACTAAGCAAAGGAGACTGATACAGACATGTAGTTATAAACATAGAGACTATCCACTAAAAATATGGGTAGCAAGATCAAATAAATTTAGGAAGCAGAACATACTCTATTGCCTCTTCACCATGCATAACCACTTATTAAAGGGTATGAAAATCCTCCAGGTAAAGGATCATTTTTAACCCAGATTTCTTTGAATCCAGACGCCTTCTGCAGGACTCTTCTGAACATCTGATAGAGTACTAGAAACTCAGTAATAAAGATTACAGAGAAGTGCTGATATTTTCTGATCTTCATAATGGTATACATGAAAGTACGCCAGGAGAAGCCAAGGAACACACCTTCTCTGGTCATGTTTTCAACATCTGCTTTTATTATCTCTTCTGCTGTTCCCTTGGCCCACCTCAACACTGTCCCTAGCTCCCACCTATGAATCCTGCAGATGTGGATTCCATCCTGTACAACCAGAAGTTGGGTAACTTCTCTGGGCATCAGATTCCATAATGATCAAATATACGTAACGATATCTGCATTTGTAACTTATCTGGCAGACTTGGCCCAAAAGAACACACACACACACACACACACACACACACACACACACACACACAGAGGCTTCTCACTGATAGACACTGAATTGGTCTCCTCTGCAGGGCTGATCTATTCATTGCAGAATCCTCATACTCCACATCTAAAATTGCTTCAGGGTTAGCCTTGCAAGCACTAACTTCAGCGAGTGTAAGCCTATTTCTTGAGTTACTTCCATTTCCCATTTGTTAGTGACAGATGTATGCAATTACTGGGATTTCAGGAACAACATTTCCTTCCAAACCACTCTGCAAATATCTGTGACAGAACACCTTCTTCTCTTGGCTGCTACGTGAGGATGGAGGATTAGGGCTGTTGATGGTCCTACCTTTGTATAACAGCACAGCTTCCAAGCTGAATTTTCCTGAAAATCTTCCTTCTTGGGATATCAGCACTCAGTGATTAAGCCCTATGCTTCATTCCCAATCCCTTCTTTTCTCCCATCAACTTTTTAAAATCAGTGCCTCCCAACTCACTGGGTTTGTTCTGCCATCCTCCTGAGGCCGGGGTCCTGCTCCCGGCACACCTCTTTCTCACAGCAGCCCGGGCAGCAGCAGTGAGTTAGCTCACAAAGTGCAAGAATTCATTTGCAACCCAGATCCAAAGAGTCACCCTTTGATCTTGGAAAATACAACACTGCATGTAATTACCCAGAGAGAATAGAACTTGGAAATACAATCACATTTTCCTTGTTGCATATTAGAACAAATGAGACCTCACCTGGCTCTCCTGTGTTCACGCACATCCTGGCATTTTCATTCCTGCATAAATACAAAGCCACCTAAGCTCGTGACCACCTGCCATTCTTGCTCTGGAATAGGAAAATATCATTCCCAGACATAAGACCAGTGTTTAAAAACCCCAAGCAGACGAAACCCTGGAAGCTGAGAGTTGTCCAGAAATTATTTGAATGAGCCCCTCTGGCTTTTCTGTGCAACCTAGGTCTTTGAGGTTGACACATTACAGCAAAACCAAATTGAAAGCAGCCCCCCAAGGGCTTAGAATGGTGGAGCAGCATGGGCTTGGGAGACAGAGCCATGGGTGAAAAGCTGCCCCATGATGTATTGGCTTTGGAATCCAGTTTATTCAACACACTCAGGTACCACCACCATTGAGGCACCTGTAAGACCATTAAAAGAAGGGTTGCACCAAAGTGAAATCGACCTCTGCTTAGTGCGGGAGAGACCTGGACCAGCCAAGAGCAGGTCCTTTCACAGAGAGCTAACCCAGCATACGCAGTAGTCCTTCCACACTGCCTTTTGCTTTGTGTGGAAAGATAGGCAGGCTGGGTGAGGGAACAGAAATATCAGTGTGGGATGAGAGCTTGGTCTCTTCCAGCTAAACTGTGCATATGGAAACAAAGCCTCCCTCTAATAACAGAGGTCTTTCTTAGGAGCAGCTTCTGAACTGTTTTAAACCCCAGACATCAAGTCAATTTATTCATTTTTCCCCATTCTTACCAACTCATCAGTTCTCTCCCAGCTACCAGAAAGTTCCTTATTCCAGCCACCCTCCTCTTTAGGCCTTCCCCTCAGCTGCCAACGACATATCAAAAACAGGAACCCAGGGAGCTAACAGTGTGGCACCAGCCCCATCACATCATCCAGCAATGATGCAGCAGCCTCCCCAGTGCACACCCAACCTCACCTCTTTGCTTCTCTTCTTGCGCCCCATAATCCATGTTCCAGGCAGCAGCCAAAATGATCCATGAAGAAATAGAAATGAGGTCATGTCTTTTTTAATATTTATTTATTTATTTATTTATTAGTACATCAAAGAAATGCAAGTTAAAACAACATTTAGATCCACCTTACTACAGAAAGGATGGCTACCATGAAAAAAATCAAATAATAACAAATACTGGCAAAGCTTCATGGAAAAAGGAATCCATCTGCATTGTTGGTGGGAATGTGAAGTGGTACAATCCCTATAGAAATCAGTGTGGAAATTCCTCAAAAGCTAAAATTAAAAATTCTATTTGACCTGGCTACTCCCCTTCTAGGTATCTTCCCAGAAGAGTTAAAAACATCATCTTACAAGGATCTATGCATGACCATGCTTATAGCAGCATAGTTCATATTAAGTAAACCCTAGAAGTGGCCTCTATGTCCCCATCTTTTCCCAACTTCAACACCATCACTCTTAGAGAAAAATTCAGAGCACAAATCACCCCCCTCTGGGTTGCTCCACAGATTCTCACCCTGACCAGCCCCTTGTCCATGCTCCAGCCACTCCAGTCATCTTTCTATTTATGTGTCCCACTCAGTTCATTCCCACCCTTACCCTTGTTACTTTCTCCTGCTGGAATCTGATTTTTCAGATACTGTGAATCTGATTGCCCTTCTGTCCACTATCATTTCTCTCTGGAGCCCTTTCTTGACCAGCTGGCCACACCCAGAAAGTTGATACATTTAGTGTATTTCTCTCTCCACTAGACGTAAGCTGCACAAGAGCAGAAACATGTCTGTCTTGTCTTGTTCATTCCTCCGTTACCGACACTGAGGCTAGTACACAGCACATGTATTAAACATTTCTTAGATGGATAGCTTGATGGATGGGTCTATGGATGGATGGATGGATGGAAAAGTAAGTCAGGTCCTTCCTAGATCAAAACCAGATACTTACCCTAGAATGTAGTCTACACACGTTATCATAACTCAAAAGCCACCCACATCAGTCCTGCCTCCTCTCCTCTCCTACCTCTCTCTAGCCCCAGCCTATGGTATTTAGAAAAATATAACTTAAGCTTGCAAAAAAAGATTTCCACTTTCACTCAATATCACACACTTACATTGTCTAGCAAGCCCACCTAATGATCTTCTGACATTTTAGGGGAAAATATTTTTGTAATTTACTATTTACTATTGATTAAAACTAGAACTCTGTCAAGGTAAATGTTAACTTTAGAATATTGATAAGTTGCTGATGGTTTTTATTTGGTAAAATGAATTTGTACAGTACAAAAGATAACCAAATGTTACAGTTTTATTGTTAGCCACCAGTTTGGTATCCAATACAATTCCATTATGGCAGTCCCTCTCTCATTAACAGTGTGCTTCAAGCTCCCTTATTCTCTTTTGAGCCAGTTTTGCCAAACTCTGCTAATCCCTTCTTCAGTGTGTTAAATTGATCTTTGACATGTGCTCACTATACATTTTTAGATATTACGCTTTGACACTGAAATACTAACATGTAACTGTTTCACTTTCTCCAATTCTGCACTATTTGCTTCATTTGATGGTATAACATGTCCTTTCCCAATCTCATCCTCTAACCCCACCTGTCTCCAGACCTATTCTCCCCCAAAATGTCTCCTGTCCATCCCTTTAAGTCAAACTAAATGTCAACACATTCCATAACAGTTAAACTGGACTGTTAACTTGCCTGGCTTTGGGATCTGCCCAGGGGATCAGCAAAGCACACGCTTTAGTGTGTCTGGGGTGGGTTGTGGAGGTCAGACCTTGAGTACTACATCGGGTCCCTGGCCCCTTTCTCCAGGGTGCAGTTCTCCTCCTCTTCTTTCTGGCCACCACATGAACTAAGCAGTTTTGCTCCACCACGCCCTTCTGCCGTGATGCTCCTGCCTTACAGCCAGCCAATAATGGACTGAATCCTCTGGAAGCATAAATCAAATTCACCTCTCCTCCTGTTAGTTGTGGGTGCTGGGTGTTTGTGCCAGTGACGGGAAGGTGACCAATACATACCCCAACACACATGAACACACACAGATACAGCTTTTCCTGTGGGATTTGTTGAGTTCAACTAGGAATAAACCAAAACAAAGTAAAGAAGAGGGCAGGTATGTTCAAAGGCTCACACAGGCACCAGGGCTTTTGCCTGTGAAGGGCATACCCAGCTCCTGCTGCACCATTACAGATACAGCAGAAGCAGAAAACCTTCCCTTGCCCTTCTGGAAATTTTTGCTCCTCAGAATCTAACCACATACTCCAAATGGTAGATCCACTAGGACCTTTCTTTCACAGAAGTAATCAGATCACACTGATTAGCATAGCAGAATGGTTGAGCACAAAGCCTCTGAAGTCATACTCTCCAGGTTCAGTTCCTGGTTCTTCTGCTTACTATCCTCACTAGCTATGTGACTTTGAGCAACTTATTGAACCTCTCTGAGTCACAGTGGATCCTCCCTAAAATACAATAATAATGTAGTAAATCTGTTCTTATCAGCTGGTGTAGGAATCCAAGTAGATTAAAGTAACCAGAGTTCTGGAGGAAGTCTCTGGCACATAGGAAAGAAAATGACATGTAATTAGTACTGCGATTCTAGGGCCTGTATTCCAGATTCATGCCAAACTCTCGGGCTTACCTCTTCCCCAAGTCAGCTGGACCTCACAGAGCAGTGGGATTCTAAATGAGCACAGTATCGGGCTCACCACAGCAACAGAGATGAGTCCATATGTTCATATGAGAGACAGACTGTAAGCAAGTGGGAGTCCTGAGCGTCTAACACAGTACCTGTCACAGTAAGTACTCAGCAAATGCTCTCCTTCCCTCTGCCACCTTGTCCTGAACATTCCCACTTCCAAGCTTAACCTCATGGCTGAGTAAAATCTGTGATGCTTTTGATGTTTTGTTTAACATTGACTCAGAGTAAAGGGCTGTTTTGCATCATTAGTCGTCTTTTTGTTACTGTCACATTTCATTGGTTTTGCACTGAAATATTTTTTCAATATTTTCAAATGAGGCTCTTGCTTCAGTAGATCCCACATCTGGCAAATTACAAACAGTTGTGTGGGTTTCTTTCTGCTCTTAATTTTAATTTTTTAAAAAGCAATAAATCAGCCATGATGTCTTTAGAATATACTAAATAATACAATCGATTTATTATGAAGTTGATTGTGAAAATGATGCTTATTATGAAGATGATGCTTCCAAGAGTGTGTGCACCAAAGCACAGGATTATTTGTGAAAACCTGAGGTGCTGGCTTTGTGGAAAACATCCTAGAGGATGTAGAATAGAATAAAAAGGGCCCATGGGTTGCGAAAAGTTTCAGGCCAGCAAAAGTTTTGCTGAGAACACATGCAAAGAAAATTAATAGATTTACTGGATTTTTTTTTTCTGCATTCAACATAAAAAGTCAGTTTTGGTGTAATCTTCATTTTACCAAATGTAAAATTCATTTTGACAAATGAATACGAGAACCCCAGTGAGAACGCTTTCGCTGGTTTTGGCCACTAAAATAGTTATATCTTAGTTCATGTGAGAAGAAACAGTGTGAAACAGCTTTCTAATCATTGGCCACGGCAGTAGATAGAGTGGGACCCTTGGCACCTCACGGCTAACTGAGATCCCCCACCTGGGAGCAAATGGGAAGTCTGAGATTTCAAACCTTCAAGAAGAATGAGGGCACCTGTGTTTCCAAGCCAGGCCGGCGGAGCCCTCTGACTTCTGCCTTCAAATGTTCCATGTTAGAGGTAAAATTCAGAATCTCTTTCGTCCACAACAGGAAGGAGGCTGCTGCTGGTCATGCCCTGGATGTGCTGGCTGACTTTCTGCAGCTAGAAACCCAGAATGAAGACAGTGGTCCCCTGGCTAAGTCCCACCACCCCCAAACAAGCTGCTTTTTTGTTTTCTGCCATGACCAGCAATGAACTCAGCACACACCCCTCCTCCTTGCTGACCGCTGGGTTAGAAGCCAGAGCAAAAGACTGTACACAGACATCCATATTTAGTGTAAGTCTGGCTTGGCCTAACCCAGTGAATGGCCCTTTCTGACCCCTCAGTGCTTTCAACTGGACAAGTGGCAGGATAATAAGTGGTCTTCCTATATCTGTCCAAATTTGCTAAGCCAGCTCCCATATAGGATACAAATTGGGAGTGCTCACTGGCATGCCCCCGTTGGTCTGTGCCCCATGGAGCTCCACCCTTCTTCCGGGCCCATGTTCCTCGGATCCACTCTCAGTCCGAAGTCTGCAGCATAGGCTAACCTGTTTGTTCCTGGGAAGGCAGGGAGTGGGTGCACTGCCCTGGCCATTTCCTCTGTAGCCGAGACAACACTGACATCTTGTGGTCTGGAGCTCTGTTGCCCCAAGCAGCTCAGGCCAGAGCCGCCCAGCCTAGCCTGGGAAACTTTCCCAGACCTAGAGGTGAGCGTGATCAATCCTCTTCATTCTGTCTACACAGGGGGCTCATGGTCCACCAGGACACTCAGATTCCTGCCAACACATATGTGCTGGGGGTCTGGATTATGCACAATGTCAGACCTGCAGCACAGGCTCAAGCTTATCATTGGCCACCCCAAAGCTCGAGAGCCTGGCCTCAGTGTGCAGCCTGCAGACAATCAGGGGTCAGGAAGCAAAGCGCCAGGTAAGGTAAGTGTGACACAGAGAGGGAGGGAAAAACAGTCTGGAGCTAGGGCAAGACTTCAGAAGTGACATTGGGTCAGAATCTGGAAGGATGGATTGCAGGTGTCAAGGAAGCAAGCTGGGGAACAAGCAAGTCACAACTGCTGAGTTTTGGAGCTTCACAGAATGCAGCCAGGTCAGTGCTGAAGCACTCACCTGGAGCACTGCTTTAACAGTGTGGAGAGGCTGTGCAAAGGGTTAACTTGGGGTGAGATGAAAGGAGACACAAATAGGCGAAGAGTCCAAGACAGTCTGGAAAATGAAGCCTCCAGAATGGAGAAATCAAACTCCATTCAGTTGCTGGGAGTCACCTAATAAAGTTGTGTTTCAAAGAAACAATCTGGCAAAGACAAAGCGTGCACTGTGTATACACGAAAAGAACAGAAAGATGTTCACCCTAATGGCAGCAGGGACTGTGTAGGGAGAGGACTACAGTGTTTATCTCTGTCATTTTTCTTTTCTTTTTTTATCCAATTTTTCTATTTCAATCAATTTTTATTACCTCTGTAATGAAAGAGAGACAGATGTAATTTATTACTCTGAAGCCAGTGAGTGTTGGGATTTGGAAGTTGCCAACTCAAGCTGTTATGGTCTCCTCCATAGGAAGATAAGACCCGAAGCAGGTAAGACATCAGGGGTCACGTGAGACTCAGGATCAGAGACTCAACATCTGTCACACCAGAAGGAATCTTAAAAGCTTGCCCAAGTCCTTGCTCAAAACAGGGTGAGCAAGGTTTCCCAAGGGGAAGTGGTGCCCAGGATGATTTGAGGGGATCTTCAAAGTCAAAACTATTTTTGTAATAAAAGAAAGGTACAACTTAAAGCTTTTCCATTCTTTTTCTTGCATGAGAATACAGAGGAGTTTTCCAGAGGCAGCCTGACATGGAATATCACAAACCAAGCAAACAGATCTAGAAGTGATGGCTGAACTTTCACTCATGGAATCTTTTCAATTAAATGCACAGGTGAAAGTGAGAGCTCAGCTGTCTTCTCTTAACCCAGACATTTAAGAAGTTACAAAAGTATAAAACAGTGTCACTCTTCTCACCGATTTTTTAAATTAGAAAACACAGTAATTTTTCAAATATCTTCATATTTGCAATAAGTTTATGTTACTTTTAATGAGTTCGTATATGAATACTTTTGAAATTTCTCAGCTCTAATTTATAATTGGTAAATGTTGATTTGATATTAGCCACATAAACAAAAACTCTCTGGGGTCTCCAATGTTTAGGAGAGTAAAGAGATACTGAATCCATAAAATTTCACCTCTGATTGGACCTATCATCCTATCTGTCCCTAACTCCACCTGCCAGGTTCCAAACCTTTGGGAGTCAGAGCTCCTCTTCCACAGCTGGTCTGGCACAAGACCCCCGGACAACACTTCCTACTCACTCTCTCTTTCTCCTCTCTCCATCTCTACCCAGGCTGGGCTGTGGCCCCTGGATGACGAGCTCCAGGAACAGTGTCTCTTTTCCTCTCTACTGCTTTCCCTCACCTGTTATAAGCATGCACCTGCCTCCTGCAAGACACTTGCCTTCCCCCTTCCAAGTGCTTCCAAAGCAGTAGTTCCTCCCAGAAATTGGCCCCCAAGCCTCTTTAAGGTGATCACAGACTGAGAAACCTGATATAATGAAGTTCTCAGCTGCCATTCCAGCACTGAGAAATCACTTCAGGAACTCCAACTCTGTATCAGATGATGGAGATCCAGAGATGAGTAAGACATATCCCCTCAGCCTCCTCACAGGATCCTGGGAAAGTGAAGGGAGAGCTCACAGTTCTGTCTAGGAAAGCCTAGAAAGGTTTCATAGAAGATGAGACACTTGAGGTAGATCACATAAAATGAGCTGACTGGGTGAAGGACCGAAGATGTTTTCCTAGTGAGGGAAGAAGGCTTTCAAAGATGCAGACATGAAAATGCATGGCATGTTTAGCAAACTGGATGGATTCATATGAGTAGATTCTAGACTGCGTGTGTGCATTTGTGTGTACACACACATGTGCATATGTATGCATTTGTGAGTGGTTTTCCTGTGTATACATGCTTGTGCATGCACCTGCATGCACACATGCCTGTCTATGCCTGTGTGTGCATGCCTTCAGTACGTATGTGTGCATGTGTGTTTGTGTGATAGCTAAGGGTGATGGGTCAAGAAAGTATCTCTTGGGAAGAGAAAGAAGGAATTGGAAGGACAGAAAGGGGCCTAGACATGTCACACAAGGGATCCCATCTAGTCCTCCCCACAACCTTGCTATGTGGGTGGTGTCTTACACACTCAATGGAGAGGGTAAGTGACTCACCCAAGGACAAACCAACACTATGTGTTGAAGCTATAATTCAGACCAAACCTCTAACCAATCCCCCTCAGCAACCCGCAGTAGTACAGAAATCCAGCACTTCCCAGTGTCCTCCTGTCAGGTGGAGTCTCAGCAAACCCCCTAAATACCCACATTCTGCTGAGAGAGCTTCAGTGGCCCCCTGAATGTGCAGGGGCAGCCCCGTACCTCCTCCCCTCGGGAGAAGCTAACGCTCATTCCAAAGCTTTCCTGCAAATCACAAAGCCCATAGTAAAACACCAAACCAGAACTCCAGCCTTTCAGAAGGGGCTCTTGGGCATTGAACAGGAAGTCAAGGATTGGAGGAAGCTGAGAGAGACCGTCAGATCCTCTCCCTGTGTGAGAAGAGCACTGGGAACTTGTTTAGTTCTCACAGAGTCATCCAGAAGAGTCAGGCGCTTCCCAGCTCCCTGACTTGGGTTCTCCCGCCCTTCCTCCTCTGTTAAGTCTGGCCCGCTACACAGCAGTGACTCTTGCCAAGCCTGACTCTGAATTTGCTAAGTCAAAAGGAACATCCTGGCTCTAAAAGATGTCAGGAGGGGCTTCCTGTGCCATGCGCTGTTCTGAGAACTTTCTATTTATTCTCTCATTTAAATGATACCTGTTTCCCATAGCCTATACTGTATTTTCTGTATTCTGTATAGTTCAGGATAAAATTATATAGTGCATATTATATACTTCATATGAGAGATAATCAAAGTATACAGTGACTAAATTAAAATACTTTATTACAGTAAAAGACACATTGCCATTAATCCCCCTCAAAATACTACTCCCTCACTTCAGACACACTGATCCTATAATTCTGAAGCAGTTCTGAAGCAGTTCTGGAAGTCTTTTGTGCCTTTATGAGATCTAATCAAAAATACAGTGAGTGCTGCTATTGAGTGCCACCCAACAGAAAGATGGGCCCATAAAAACACTACCTTGTATCCCTGTCCATCTTATTCACCACGCAATTTCCCCAAAGTCAAAATGATCATGTGTGGGAAACATTTTTAATCTATTCAGAACATCGAGGCAACAAAACAGCTAAAGACATCCACAAAAGAGGACTTCCAGAGCTGCTTCAGAAAGTGGCAAGAATCATGGGACAGATGTGTTCAAAGCAAGGTAGAATTGTGACTAATGGCAATATGTCTACCACCATAACAAAATGTTTATACAAATACCATATTTTCAATCATACCTCATATATATATATGCTTCTATATTTAAATACTCCATGCTTTATAGTTCATGCTGCCTGCTGTATACTTTATGCTTTTAGTGCAATCCTTTGCATCAGTTGTTTGTTTCCCCATTTTTTCAGTGAAAAAACTAGAGTCCAGCAGGCTTAACTAAATGGTCAAAAGCCTCCAGCCAGGGAAAGTGACCAGTGGAACACAAACCTGCATCCCAGAACTGTGTGTTTCTGCTATGTCTCAACCCAGGTTGGCCAGAGCCTGTGGGCCCAGGTGCACCCTTAGCATCATCCCTACAACCCAGCGCCATGTCCTGGCCACCTGAGGATGCGGCCATGCAGAGAGCAGGATTTAAATCCCAGACTGCAATCCTTCTGCCAAGTGTGGCTTATTCAGAAATAGGATATTATGGACTCCTTAAAGTCATATTTTATAGCCATGCAAAGAAATGCTTGTATGGAAAACTAATGATGATAATAAAGGACACTATTTTGTAATCTTGCAGTAAGATCAACTATGTGAAATTTCATAGAGAAAAAGCCACAAAGGAAAGTCAATAAATGTTAATGGTGGTTATTTCTGGATGATGGGCTTATGGGTGGCATTTTTTTCCTTCTTTAAGCTTGTTTAAGTTCCATAATTTTCCACCATAGACATGCATCGCTTTCTACAATGAGGAACAAAACTACGTAAAACCTGACCGTGGACTGAAACCTTGGTGCTGTCCCTTCCTGCGCTCTTCAGAGAGCGTGGGGCTGAAGGCAGCTGGCTGTGCAGACTCCCCGCCTAGCTGCACGGCCCCTCGAAAACACTGCTGCCCCAGGCTGGCATCTCTGCCTTCCTGTTCCCATTCTTGCTCCCCTTGAATCTCCCTGGAGAACCAGGCTGCAGCCTCCTTCCTGTCCTTCTCTCCCATAGGCTCCACTCCGCAGCCTCCTAGGAGACACGCGGCCCTAAAACAAGCCACCAGGTGACTGAATTCATCTCTGGGAGTGGGGGACAGAAATCTTCCATAGTGGTGTGTTGCTGTGAGCACACTCTCAGAGGATGGTGACAGCAAGACCGTCCCCTCCCTCCCTCCTTACCTCCTTCTTTGCTCACTGCTGTCATTCAGGACTATGGGTGACACAGTGGCATCTGCCACTGCCCCTTCACAGACATTTAATGAGGGTTTTGTATGGGGGACAGCGCCTGCCCACAGGACAAGTTTTACTGCACAAAAGAAGGCAGCCACAGGCTGGATTAGCAGAGGAACCGGCACAATGCCCAGCGGGGCAGCAGGCAGGAAGCAGCAGCTGCCCCTGAGCTGGGCTCCCAAAAGATGAGCAGTAGTGAGACAGAAGGAAGTGCAGCATTTTGTGCAAAACAAACAGGATGAGCAGGAGAGCAGACACCAAAGCAGAGGATTTCAGGGCTTTGGCTGGACCTAAGATGCTGAGTGTGGGATTCGCAACCCTGACTGCAGAGTGGAGGGCATGGGAGTCCCTTCCTTGGGTGAACAAAGCCAGAGGATCTGCAATAAAGGAGCTATGACCTAGAGATGACTGCAGAGAATAGGCGAGAGGATCAGAGGCAGGCACATCCTGGACCTCTCAGCATTCTCATGAAAATCTGTCCCAGAGAATGAGTTACATTATTTATTCTGCCCTGGTACAAAAAGAAGAAACGTTCTAGTTCCTCTGAAGACATAGCCCTCCAGGAGCAACTCACTTGAGCTGGCCAGAAAGTTCTATCCCTGTGAATTTCAAAATTTCATAGTGGGAACCACAGAAGGTTAATTCCATCTCCCTGGAGCACTGATCTGTGGAGCAGGAGCCAGAGTTTGCCAGGACAACTAGGATACAGAGATGTTGTCTGGAAGAAGCAGAAGGACAGAAGATGAGGAAGAAGGGGAACAGGGAGGAGAATAAGAAGAAAGAGGGAAGGAAAAGAGAAGGAGGAGGAAAAGAAGAAGAAAGGGAAGGGAGAAGGAGGAAAAGGAGAAGGAGGAGAAAGCCAACAGACAGGCCACCAGTGAGGACCGTCTGGGCTTGGCACTCCCCAAACCCAGCTTCAGCTCTTCCTTTGCATTCCTTATCTTGGTTAAGATTGTAGTTTAATTTCTGTTACTCGCAACCTACACTCCCTAAGGTATTTGTTTGTTTGTTTGTTTGTTTTGAGACTGTGTCTCACTATGCAGTTCAGGCTGGCCTTGAGCTCATTTTGTAACCCAGGCTGGTCTCAAACTCCCAACAAATCTCCTGCCTCAGCCTCCCAAGTGCTGGTATTACAGCTGTGTGCCACGACGCCCGGCCTCTTACTTTTTTTTTTTTTTTTGTCCCTAAGTTACATACAGCATTTTTAAAAGTTCTGGCTTTAAATAAGGCCATGTAGCAAAACCAAAGAGGGCAGGGTTTGCGTGAACGCTGTTTTGAAGAAGTCTGGAGATGGCTGCATTATCAATTAGCTAAGCAGCTCTGAGCTTCACAATGGGACTGCATTGGCTTCCAAAGCCTAGAAGCCACCCACCTGCAACCAGAGGCCAAGGAGCTCAGGAAAGGAAGAACAGTTGGAACCCCACCTGCATGTAAAGGGGACAGAGAGCTGGTTGCCTAGTGACCACCTTAGCCCCTGCCCCAACTCAGAAGCAGTTGGGTCACCAGCACTGTAGGATCACCTAATTGGTACTCTTTGACATGTGGGGCAGGGAGCCATCACTGCCGCAAGCGGCCTTTGGGAGGTGACAGCAACATCCACCCAAGCACCACCACCACCACCAGTGAGAGAAAGAAAGGCAGCAGAGTCCACCGCTGCCCAGAGATGGCCCACCCCCCGCTTCCACACTCTTGTCTGTGGATGTCACTAAGAAACCATTTCTCCTTCAGTAAAAACCTCCTCCTCACACTGCCTCTGCCAAGTTCAATAACTTCATTTTGTAGTTTGGAAAGTTTTCTCCTTAGAAAGATCTTGCTCAGATTTCAGACCTGTTCCAGACTTTCAGGTTTCAGGGCAGCTGCATATTCATTGGTCCCATAAAAGAGAGCAGGAAGAAGGCTCAGCCATCTCCCGCCTGGCACAACTTAGTACTGACACCCTCTAGAAGCAGGCTCCAAATTCAGGAAAGGTGTAGCCTTTCCCAAGTGCGTGGCATTCGGCCAGTCCTGACCCACCTGGCATCTCAGGTGTGTCACAGGAACAGGATGGGTGTGCCACCCAGGGAGGGCACTGGGAGAAGCCCATTGCTGCTTTGAGAAACCTTGCTACATACCAAGTTCCCCATTCTCTGGATTTCTGACCTGAAGCCATCTCTACAGCAGCCAGGACAAGAAGCCTGTCTCCACGCACACCCATGTACAATGTCACTGCCAATTTCCTCCTTTGATACAGCCCAAAGGTTCAGAAGAAACCCAAACATAAATGTCCTTCCTCCCTGGTTGGAAAGTCTCCCTTTCATTGTTGCAGAAGTCATGCTTTCCTCTCTAGTTCCATGTTTGGTTTGTGCAGAAATTCCCTCCTTCTCTCCCTCCCTTTGCCCTTAAACCCTTTTCTCATTCATGCCCCAAAGCTACTTCACAGAGCAACCTCAAAGCCCAGCACCCGAGTGCAAGCACTGGAGGGAGCCACAAGGCCTCCAAGATGGCAGAGGGAATGGAAGTGCTGCTGGCTTGGTGAAGGTGACCGCTTTGTCACTGAAACTGCCCAGCTTCCTGCCCCCTTGGGCATGTGCAAAGCCCCGCTGCAAGCTGCCAGCCCCTTCTCTTGTCCTCTGATGAAACCACTCTCCCTTCCACCTGCACTGAGAGTTTATTGAGTACTTAGTATGTACCAGACACCCTCATCATTCCCAGTTTTATGACATCGTTTCTTTTTCCACTTCAAAGCAGTTGAGAGTTTTTAGGACTCAAAGTCTTTCTTGCCCTTCAAACACCTCCAAGGGGGAATGGCACATCGGGAACAGAAACACACAGTGCCTGTCCTGAAGCAGCCAAACAGCCGGCTGTGTCTGGCCAGCCAGAGGAAAGAAAAAATGGAGGGCTTTGTGGGGCTGGACCTTGGAGACTGGCTCTAAGATAGTTCCTGCTGAGAGCTTTCTCCAAACCTCAGATCTGTCCCTGCAGGTAGCCATTTCCTTCCAGGGGCTCAGGAGATCCAAGGAGACTTATTCCAGGTCTTGCACCTTTCCAGACGCTACAGCCTCTCCTTTCCCTTACTGCACCTGACCAGGGCCTGCTGGAAATAGGGCCGAGGAACCAAGGTCACGGGGCACCTCCATGAGGACCCTCCTCTCCCATGGGGACACCTCCAGTGGACACCAGGGAGGAACCAAGGCCTCCCCCTAAAGGCTGGGCCACCTGCGTCACCTGCCCCAGGGACAAAAGTGTCTCACAGGGTCTGAGCTACTGAGAGCTGGGCCAAAGAAGACCTTCAGCAAGTGACAGTGACAAGCAGCATGGCAGGGCCTGAGAGTACCACGCAACTTCTAGATGGGTTAAGTCCACAGAGCCTCTTTAAACCAAGAATTTCTAAAATGAATGCAACATAGCAGAGGGAAGAAAAACTCCTCCACTGTTAAGAAAGAGTGTATGTTTGTGTTTGTCCCAAATAAAGGTTTGCTTTTCTGTACAGCCAGCACATAATATATTAGCAAATTTGGGACTGTCCCTCAATTCACAGTTCTCCTGCTTTTCTGAAAGGTATTAGTTACACTTGCTGAAGATGAACAAAACCCCCAAGGATGCATTTACCAAATCTGGCTGAAGCTGTATTTAAAGTTGCTCTTCTCAGGTGTTATCTTGACAGAGTATTTCTTTGTTGTCTGTGGTCTGTGGTCCCTGAGGCCAATTCTTTGTGGGAATGTGCAATTTTCTAAAACAGACACCTGCTTAAATTTAAAACTTAGAGGAGAAAATAGCTCCCTCCTTGCTAGTGACCACATATTTGTGGCTCTTGGGGGTCTCAGACGTCACTGACTGCAACTTCAGGCTGCCGTGTGGTGGCTGAGCTCGAGCTGAGGGGCGCAGCCTACAGTGGCTCTGTGGTTTCCATGTACGTGGGAGTCACAGTGTTCAGCAGAGACAGGCAGCCTTGAACAAAGAAAAGGCAGAGAGGACAACTCTGTGTGTGGACATGTTCAGCTGTGCGTGCATGCGCTGTGTGTGGTTTGCATGTGTGGAAGTATGGAGACATGAGCGGGTGTGGTGTGTGCCTGTGGTGTGTGGGTGGGTGTGTATTTGCTCTGTGTCTAAATGATATTGGTGTGGTCATGGTACATGTGTGTGATATGTGTGCATGCGATGTGTGTGGTGTGTGCAGTGTGCACGGCCTGCATGTATGGGTATTACCATAAATGTGGTGTGTGTGATGTACATATAGGATGTATGTGTACTAAATGTGTAACACATGTGGCATGGTGGATGATGGGTGTTGTACACATGTGATGTGTGTGGTATGTGTATGTGCTGCCTAGAGGGCTGTGTATGAAATGCTGAGTGTGGTGTGAGTGTATGTTGTCTCTGTGTGCTATGCACATATAATGTGCATGTGTGTGGTCCATGTATGAATGTGTGCATGTGGATTTCTCCTATGGGGTCTCTACTCTGGAGCAAGGAGGCCAAGCTTCCAGGAGGTTGCCGGTGGAAAGAGCTGTCTGACGTGCTTGGCGAGCTCCCCTGGCAACTTACCCACCTCCCCCAGCGTGACCTGGATCTCCTGGCATGATGGCATGCAGTTCCCCCTGGGCTGTGGCAGTGGGGGCTGGAAGCACTGACAGCCGGCTTCAGAGGACCACGGAGAACATAGGCCCCACCTTCCAGGGACTTACCGAATGGCCCCAGCATGTGGGGCTCCATCTTCTCCAGGCTCCCATTCCCACACAGCATCCTGTGAAGCTCTGTCCCAGGAGTCTCAGGGCCAAGGCCAGTCACCCTGAATAGGAAGCAGCATCTGTGGTCTCAGCCTCACTGGCTCTGCTTGGGAACACCTGTGCCGTCCCTGGCTCCAGGTCAGAAGCCCACAAGGCACTTACTGGTTCCCTCCACTTCCCTCCTCCCTCTGTACTCTGCACCCAGCCCTGCTCCTGGGCCTTATGCTGTGGGTCCCCAGTAGTCTCCACCTGAGTGTCTGTGGCTGGCACCATGGCACTGGCATCCTGAGCTCTCCAGCACTCTGCCAATCTGACAGAAACAAGCAAAAGCCCAGACACTTCTGGGACCTCCCAGCAAAGCCAGCCCTCAGAGCACAAGGCATGCTTAGGGGACAACATCTACCCCAGAAGTTTGCTGGAGGCACCTGAGGTCCCATGAAAAAGTGAGAGACGCAGGTCTAGGTGAAGCTGCCTTTCTGTGTCTTGCCTGTGTCCAGGACAACCTGGCCCAAACATAAAGTGAGGTAGTGCTGGAATGGCAGGAAATCAGGGTCTTTGCTATTATGTCTTTCCTCTCCCAAATACTTCTAGCAAAATTCAATACTCCATATGTTATGGTTAATATCTGCATGTACCCCCAAAGCCTTGTGTGTTCAAAGGCAGGGTTTGCAGGAAGGGACTGGATTATGAGGTACTACAGCTGGCTTGGTGTTCAGAGGTGGAGGCTGGTCAGAAGAGGCAGTCACTGGGGGCTTGGCCTGAATGGTTTATCTCCTTCCCTGGCTCTTCCCTTCTCTTTCTACTTCCTGCTTGCCAACAGGTGAGCAGTTTCTTCTCTACTATGGCCCTCTGCCACGCTGTTCCTTCTTTAGAGCTAGCCAAGCAAGACCTGAAATATGAGTCAAAACAAACCCTCCCTCCTTTAAAGTGTGGGTGTTGGGTATTTTGTTCCAGTGATGAGAACGTGACTAAGATACAACTCCTTAGTGCAGGGCTACCAGGTGCTGTGAGTCTCTCACCCGGGCCAGGTCTGCAGTGACATGGAGCTGAGGATTATAGAAAGAGGCCACGTGGGTGACCCACCACAAGGACCCTAGAAGGGAGGACCTGACCTGTGGGTCTGGCTAGCACACAGGAAGGAAGGCAAGCATGCAGTCCCAGCCTCTCACGAGCAGAGGTGGGAACACCAGGAAGGGGGCCACTCAGCCACTGAAGTAGTCAGCATCCAACATACTCTCTGCATGGGGTGGGGGAGCTCAGATCATGAAGATGGACAGAGAGCCCTGGGCTTCGGCTAAACCCACTGGGTAAATGATGATGGGGGGACACAGCCAGTGAGAAGAGGTAACACTGTGAAATGATTCCAGCCTTGCTTTCTGCTTGAAAATAGTTATGTAACACACTGACTGCAGGAGGGAAGGGTCAGCAGTAGTTCACAAGAAAATCTCTAAGGTCCTTGGGACCTGCTCAATGTCCTCCTCATCTCAAATCAATCCCTCCCTTGCCGCTGAATTCTTGACCTATCACCTCCTAGCTTGGCCACTTGCGGGGTGCAGAGGCTTTTCCCAGGCTTGGGATTCTTGGAGTGCTGTAAGACTGTTCTGTATCCCAAAACTTCATCCTTGATTGTCACTAAAAATGTCATTTATTAGGTTAGATGATGATGATAAAAAATAATGGATTACTTTTTAAAAATTTACTTTTGGCAAGACAGAATATTAACAGGCCTTCATTGGTATCTGAAATTCTTGTTGGGTAGGCAACTGGCCTATAAGAGCCTGATCAGGGAACTTCTGACAGAGTGGAATGTGTGGGCCTGGACTTCTCCAGCCCTGGCCAGGGACTCCAGACTCACTACCTATAGTTTGCTGGACCTGAAGCAAACATTCATTTTTACTGCAAGGGAGGCCTTACTGTCTATATTCTTGTTTTTAAAAATGGACATCTCAAGTCATGGAACTTAATTGGACCTGGATTTTTTTAAAGTCAGGAAAGATATTTAAAGAACAGTTGGAGACATGAGTATGGACTGGGTTTTAAATGCTATTGGGTATTTTTAACTTTCCCAGGTGTGAAAATGGTATTGTGATTATGAGAGAGAAGGTTCTCAGTTTTAAAAGAGACATGCTGAGGTATTTAGAGGTGAAGCTTTATGATGCCTGCAATTTCCTTTGAAATAGTTCAGGAAAAATAAAATAGAACAAGAATCAAATTCTGCAAAATGTTAACAATTGTTGAGTCTAAGTGACAGATATATAGGCGTGCGCTACGCTCTTCTCTTAAAATGCCTTACTCACCAATTTCTTGCCAAGATAAGTGAAATCATGCAGCAGAGAGAGGTCTTGCCTAAGAACATGGCATGGAAAAGGAGACGCAGGAGGCCACCTTCCCTCACCCTGACAAGATGAGCAGCAGAAGAGAACAGTTGGGGGTTCTGACATCCTATCTAAGAACTTTTTCACCTACTGGGATATTACAAATCCACAAGCTCACACATAGCTAACCACTGCATTTCGGGGCCTAAATGCTGTGCTTTGAGCATTTGTGTCCTCTCCAAAATCCACGTTGAAACCAAATCCTCACTGTAAAAAAAAGTGACAAAGTGAGGCTTTTGGGAGTAGATTAGCAGCCTTGTTAAATGACAGCCGTGTAAATGGGCTTGAGGGCTCATCACTGGGCCTCCTCTTGCCCTTTCATCAGTTCTGCCGTGTGAGGACTCATCATTCAAGGGACAAGTTTGGAAGTATAGGTGAGGCCATCACCGGACACTGAACCTGGCAGCATCTCCATCTCAGACTTCTCAGTTTCCAAAACTGTGAGGGAAGAAAATCATGGTTTTCTGAATCCTGGAATCTTCCACAAACTCTGAGAAGGGTCAATCTGGCCCAGTGCCTTTGCATTCTTGGCTCTTCCAAGAGGGCGTGTGACTGTCACTGCCTACAGAGCCCAGGGTCCTCAGCCCCTGGGCTTCCTGCTTGTCTGGACTCCATGAATAAGGGTTGCAGATTCAGATCTGCACACTTGTACCACTTCCCTACTACACTGTGAAGTCCTTGAGGGAAGAACTAGTGTGACTCATCCAATATTACCTTTAAGTGCCTAAGATGGTTTCCTGTACAACACAGGGCAAATGTTATACACAGTAAGTATTTTTCCAGTATATTGATGAAAGGTTTGATATATGAACAGATAGACATGTGGGTTGATGGTCAGATGGGTGGGTGGATATATGGATGGATGGATGGATGGATAGATGGGTGGATGGATGGGTTGGTGGATGGACGTAATAGTCTGACAATCCTATAGATTAGACTAAAATTAACTGTATGTGACCCTTATTGTTTGAAATGACTTCCCTATGTAAATGTGAAGCTGAGGACTTGGAATGCCCTACCTATGCAGATGGCAGGTAGAGACTGAAAAAAATATTTCTGTTCTTTGAGTTTAGGAAAACATTAATTTGACTGAATTTTTCAGTTTTCACCAAGTTCCTGTGTGGATATGGCCTCTGATATTTTGTCCAGGAAAGCTGAGGGAGAAATACACTCTTTCTACAAGAAAGACAAGGCATGGGGACCCAGGCAGCAATCTTGCCAAGCCTCCAGCCACTGTCCCCGCACATAGTGCACAAGCCACAAACCATGCACGTTTGTTATAGAATATGCTCTTTCAGAACACCCTGCACTGTGGTGCTGCCAAATTCACTGAGTCTCTAGTAAAGAAAAGCTAGAGAAATTTGTGAGATTTCATCTTGGAAATCCCACAGCGCTCCCAAAGCCGGACATCCCCAGGGCTTGTGGCCTTATTGCTTTAATGAAAAACACATTGGGACTCATATCACTGTGTGTGGTGCAGTCCTGTTCAACTTCAGCAGAGGGAGCAGAGAGAGAGTAGACAGAAACTAGAAGGAGGTAACAGAATTCAAGAGAGGAAGCCAGAGAAGGGAAGAGATAGTAATAGAAGGATGGACAAGCCAGAGGGGATGCGGCTTCAAAACAAAGAAAGGAAGAATTCACCTCTAAGACCCGCCAGGGATTTTTAGGGGTGAAAGGACAGATGGATCATTCTTCCTTATGATACGTCCAGAACAAAGTTCATGTGCTTTGGGAAAGCTCTCAGGCTGAAACTATCAATTTTATTCAATAATTTGGACGGCAATCCAGATTATGAAGGAAATTCACACCTGCTAAGTGTGTGCCTGTGCTGTGGCATGGACTCATTGAACATTGAGGACCTTATGAAGTAAGCGTTAGCATTCCTGTTTATAAATAAGGAACTCAGACTTCATGAGGTTAGCTGATTTATCCGAGGTCGCCCAGCAAGTAAGTGGCAACGTCAGAATGCATGTCCTTTGTATCTCCCTGCAGACCCTACACTGACAATGGAACTAGTTCACTACTGCCTTACCCACAAAGTAGACTTGATGTGTATTAGATAATTCCTTCAAGACTCAAACCTTACTGTTATTTTCTGTTAGAAATAAGGATGGCGTTTTGAAGCTATTAAATTATATGTGTCCGGGGAATGCGTGATGTTCACTTCTAGCCTGATTCCAAAATTCTGAAGACTCAAACAATGACAACAGAAAACAAGAACTAAAATATTGCTTTCTTATTATCAGGGTCAGTGTCAAGAACTCTCAGAGTAGATGTCTAATAAAACTGATTCCAATATTTGGCTTAAGACTGAGCTCAAGTTGATCCTTCAATTACTTGAATGTCACAAAGCATATTCTCCTATGTCACAGAGCAAATCCAATAGGCAGTGAGGTGAAGCTTTTACTTTGAAGGAATTTTCTAGCTTGTAATTGAAGAAAGTGGTAAATTTGGAAGGTCACCATCTTGCAGTTCCTCAGGAATTATTGTGCCAGGGATCTGAGCTTCAGTGGCTTCCAACCATTAAAAGGAAACAATTTGACATCACATGTCTCCCACTGGAATGCACACACCACCCAGAAATCGGCAGGTCAACAAATGTGTGAATCTGGTAAGCCTCGGGGTCTATGTTCAGGCAATATAAGGGATAAAAAGCATGTCACCAATCTGGTGAGGGTACTCACAACAAAAAAAGAATGGGAGAAACTCTACAGAAGAGATGACCAGATTTCTCAGCAACAAAATGCAAATACAACACAGAAGTTCAAACAGCATCAGCCATTGTCTTACAACAGATTAGACAAATGTGAATTTGTTTCACAGTATGAACCTTATTTGTATCCTATTGTCAACAACCTGCAAAACTAATATTTAGTAAACATTCAGGGAAATGAAAACTTTGACTGGTTATTGATGTAGAAGAAATTATTTTCCAATTCATAGATATAGTCATTATATTTAGGTAATTTTTAAATACTTATCTTTTGCCAAGAATTTGTCTCTAAAGAGTCTTAGAATTGGGCATAGTGGTACATGTCTGTAATTCTAGAACTCTGGGAGCCTGAGGCAAGAGGACTGCAAGTTGGAGCCCAGCCTTGGTATCTTACTGACTGAGCAAGACTCTATCTTAAAATTAAAAATAGAAAGAAGGGGCTGGGGATTTAGCTCAGCGGCACAGCGCCTGCCTGGCAAGCACAAGGTCTTGAGTTCGATTTCCGGTACTGGAAAAAAATTGAAAAAAAATAAAAATAAAAGAATACAAAGAGACTGGGAATGTACCTCAGTGCAAAGACCCTGAGTTTCATCCTCAGACTACAAAAGAAAAAAAGAGATAGAGTCCTGGAAAAACAAGTTTGTTTTTTCATAGGAAATCTACAGTGGTTGTTATATTTCATATTGTTATCTTCAAAGTAGTTGCTTGGATTACCAGATATTAGTTATGGTTGATAGTTGCAGAAGTTGTGTGATGGATACATAGAGAATTGGTATTTCTTCTCTTGCTTTGTGGAGCTTTTAAATTTTTTATAATAAAAAAATTATTTTTAATTTTCAGAAGATAGTCTCATCCACTTTGTCTTACTTACCTCTTGGTATATTGACGACCTACATATATTTGTCTTCACCGACTGACTTAATACATCTTAATTCTCCCTCCAGAAAATGTAATATGCAAAATATTTATAAATGCAAGTACTTGTTAAGAAAAAATTTTCATCCATACTATCTAACCTAAGAGTTCCTCTTTTTTTAATTAGCAGTTCCTATCACCCTCAACCCAACACCTGCTGCAGAAATCCTCCTAACTGTTTGACCTTCTCATAAAAGGAAGTAGTTGTTGAATGACCCCAGAACTCTTCTCCTGATTGATACACCCCACACTGGAAGCACTATGACTGGAAGAGTGTCACAACTTTGGCTGCCAAGCTGACCTGGGATCCTTACTCTTCCTTTTTCCAGCTCTGTTCCATGGGCATAAGGTTACCTCCCTCATGGGGTTGCCTGGATTATATAAATAGTGAGGAGTGGTGCAGACATTAAGAAAGTGCCCACAGAAGCAGGATTTCTTCCTGCTGGAAACAGAAGTTGGCAGAGGAAATGAGACCCAGTAATGATGAAAAAAAGAGACCCAGATTCACTGGGACCTTAGATGTGGTGTCATAGACACAGGTACAATGGCCAGAGTGACAGGAAAAGAAAGTGACTCAGTATTGCTGAGTCAGAGCCACAGGAAATCATAGTGGACCCACTGCAACAGCAAGCGAGACACCCAGGATTTGGGGGCAGATTTATTTATGTCAGTGGGCACTGATCAGGATCACTCCCAGAATATAAGGTCCTGATTTCTGGTGGTCTAGGACTTATATGGGATAAGCAAGCAGGAAGTACAGAGACAGAATGGCTTGTCAACTGGGGATTGGTTTATACAGTGTGCCTCATAGTGACCAACTGTTCCTAAGAGACAGGAGCAACAGGAACTAGAATAGAAACTACTACCCGTGCAACTAAGAAACCGAAATATACTGTTTGGAGGGGTGTGTTTTCTACTACACCATAAGGTCACCATGGCTGCCATGACATGGAGCCCATCCAGGAAGCTTAGCTCATCATTGGCCTGCTCTCTCCACACACCTCCCCTCACTTCAAATCTGACTCACCAGCACTGTACTTGCGTGCTTCTGCTCTTTTGTTCCCACCTGCTCAGCCTCAGCAGTGGGACTAACCCTGGACCATTTTCCCTCTGTCACCTGTGGACTTCACTGGAATTTTCTTATAACATAATCCATCTGTGTCTAGTAATCTTCTGCATGGGAGAAATCACTTAGATAAACAAAGCAAAAGGACCCATGGAGTCAACTTCTAAAGATCAAACTGTGGGCCTTTACCACCCACACAGGGCTTTTGTCCTTTGCCACACCCAAACTGGAAAGCTGGAATTTGAGGTCCAGCCAACTTTCTTCTCCATCAGCCAATGCTCCTTCCAGGGCTGAAGACTCATCTGCATTTGGCACATGGTTTCTAGGCAAGAGAGAATAAGGATGAAGAAATGAAGGCCAATGTGGTAGTTAAGCTTAATTGTGTCAACTTGATTGAAGCACACTTCTGGGTGTGTCTGGATGGACTGTGGAGGTGTGACCTTGGGTACTATATGTGGTCCTGGTCCCTTTCTCTCTGGCACTGTTCCTCTACTCTGCCTCTATTGGACTAAATGTCTTTGCTTCCACCATGATGCTTCTGCCTTGGAGCCAGTCAATCATAGACTGAACCCCCTGAGTCTATGAGCTAAATTCACCTAGCCTCTAAGTTCTGTGTGATGTAGGGTATTGTGCCCCAGAAACAGGAAAACTAACTACTACAGCTAGCTTTATTGATGAGTTTTCACAGGGACAAAGTGCCTACAAGTCAAAGCTGATCATTGCTTTCACGAGTGCCCTGGGAGACTCTACCTATGGGCTGAGCTGCCAGAGGACCAGATGTAAAGGTGGCACCGAGTATGGGCCTCATTTCTTCCTGGCATAGGGTCTGCTTTGATTCAGGATGACCGAAGCATATGTCATAGAGTAGAGCCCCTTAGGGAGTGTTGCTATTTGGAAAGCTCGGGGAAACAGCTGCCAGAATGAAAAGTGGGGCTGTAAAGGACAGAGAAGACAGAGTAGAGGTGCTGCTCTCAAAGCACATAGAAAGGATTCAACATGGAGATGAGAGAAGAGGGAAATGAGAGGGCTGGCTGAGTGCACAGCTGATGTCTCCAAGTCCTCTAAATTTAATGGAAGGCTGAGATCCCTCCTCCACTGTGGGAGTAATCAACCACCAGTGTGTGGATTATTAACATTGAAACTATCTCATTGCAAGAGCTCGCTGATGTTCCTGGAGACCATTCAGATCACACACGAATATGAAAGAAGAAGCTCACTGGGGAGATCCAGGCAGAAGAGGCACCATTTAAGGCCCCAAGTGTGGCCCCTTGCGGGTAGGACAGTTTATATTTGAGCAGGGAGACCAGCTAGTACCACATAGAGCAGCCTGCAATTTAAGGCTAAATGAATAACATCAGCAATAAGAAATTAGAAATTTAGAAAAGGTCAAGGTCAGTGTGTGCTGAGAGCTCCAGGGAGGCTTCTCAAAAGAGATGCATTTGTTCTTGCCCTGAGTATTTATGGATCATCTCCCAGGAGAATGTCAGGCATCAATCTGAGCCTTGGAGACACAGAGAAAAGTCAGATCTTCCCTTAAGAATTTCCGAGCCTTGAAGGTGAACACAGTCATGACCTTGGGACAGTCCCTCAGGTGCAAGTTTCTGTGCAGAGCTACGGGGCACACGAGAGGACCTTTCATGCTGCCCAAGAAGAAGGGAGACACAAGGCCTCCACAAGGTGGTGGTGGCCCTAAGATTAAAGTCCAGGAGTGAGAACAGTCAGGCGGTGGGCAGAGAAAGAAAGATACTGAGCAGTGAAAGGTCTGTTCCTGGAAGGTGAGAGGGCGGGTAGAAGCAAAGATGGGAGAAGATCATGAGGGTCCCTGAGTCATGATAAGGCAGAAGGGGTTGAGAACGACAATGGGGCTCCTGGCTCTTGGGGAAAGCATATAGAAAGCTATCCAGCGAGAGGGATGTGCTGAAGGCGACAAGGGCATCAGGAACAGGGACCCATTTGGGTTCCACCTTTGCAGACGCCAGCGACTTTGTCACCATCCTCTGGATTTGCATCTCTTCCTCTGTTCAACAGAAGCCACATGGCTTCTCCCTTGCCTTACCCCGTGGGTATCCCAGCAACTGGGGTTGTGCCCACCCTGGGACTACGTCCACTTGCCGTACATGTGTTACGGCAGCTTCTTATTGTGAACAGCCAGTGCAGTTCATCCCAGGTAGCACCACACGAACTACCACTTAATGACCATTCACTCTGGATTGTATCCACAAGTGCGCCGCTACTCTTCTCTAGATGGGAACCAAATCACTGATTTATTTTAAGTGAGAGTTACACAAGTCATCACTAAGTATGGATTTAAGCCTTAAGAAGTAATAGAAGGAAAAATTGCAAATGTGCCCAAACCACAATCCAGATGATGCTTTGCCCTTGAACAATTGTAATTTAGGATTGTCGTCTATGGGCCTGATAATGAAAAGGAGACGTTACCCAGCCCTTTCTTCAAATAATAAAAATTGATTTTTGACTAAGGCCAATCTACTGTTCTAGATCATTAACTTCAGAGATAAATCATTTTCTGATGCAGTGAAACTGATTTCTGGGGGCTTGACATTTCAGATAAGCAGGTAGGGCAGGATGGAAAGTCTCTTTGGGCTAGAGGCAGTTCTGGGGCACACAGAGTAGCCTCCATTTTCAGATTCCTTGGACTTCCTTGCAGGCAGCGACCCTGGGAGCTTTCTCCTTTTGCATCCTGTGATCTGAATTTGAGCTGCAGGAATACTTTTCCCACTCTCCATTTGGGATGGGGCTGGCACCAGCAATAGCTAACTCAAAGCAGCATGCTCACCAACCCAGCCCAGAGGGTAGATGGAGCCAAAACCCAACGTGTTCATGAATCACAAATCCAAAATGCTGTAAGCAAACCCCACTGGTGTCAATAAGCAGTCAGAACTGTAAGACATTCAGGAAAACCACATTCTTCTCCCTCACATGAAGGCACAAGGAGAAGCTGTTCTTTCACATTCTAAATATCAAAGGGCTTCAAGCCCTTTCTCCGCCCAGAGCTGTTAGCTTCTCCCAGGTTCCAGGAAGCCAGGAGAGGGAAGGTATAAGAATCAGCAGGCTTTAGTTCTTTGAGGACTCTCCATACTGCTTTCCACAGAGGTTGTACCATTTTCCACAATTTGAGCTAATCCCCTTGGTATTTTCCCAAAGAGGGTAAGACATCATGCTATACAGATCCATGCACACCTGTGTGTGTAGCAGCACAAATCATAAGAGTTAAAATTTGGAAGCTGCCTATATACCAATCCACAGATGAATGGATAAAGAAAATGTGGTCTTTACATAGAATGGAGTACAACTTTGCCATAAATTTGAGTTGTGGTAGGAAAAAGGATGCACCTTGAGACCACAATCTTAAGTAAAATAAATCAGACACATGAGCTCAAATATCACATAACTTCTCTTATATGAGAAACCCAAAGTATAAGTAATTTTTTTAAATAGTAGACAATAGGAAATTGGGAGGGTTTTGTAATTTAATTTTTTATTTTAAAGAAAATAGTACAAGAAAAAAAACAATCACAAAATACAAACAAAACAAAGCAAGGACATTAAAAATGATACGGGGTTTCAAACCAAATGATACGGATTAACAGTGGTTGTTATATTACATATTGTTACCTTCAACGAAGTTGCTCAGATTACCAGATGTAAGAATAGAGGATTGATCAAACCATTAAAGGGAATAAGAGCATAATAATTTAAAAGTACATTAGAGACAATACACAGTTTTACTAGACAGGATTATAGGAACTCATCAAAGGATATTACACTGCAAATTATTGTCATCACATAACTTGCTCAGATTACCAGATATAAGCATGCAAAATTGGTCAAAATATATTTTAAAAAAAACAAAAAACTTTTAATCATTAACTTTTCCCCTCAACAAACCATCAGACACCAGCAGTACAGTTATGCCACTTATATATATATATATAAAATGCCTTAGTACTTTCTTTTTCTTCTTTCCCTCATCCCATTTGTTCTTTCCTTTGAGCAATTTCTTTCCCTTTCTTATTATCTATTGTATATTTTGGGTTTTATTTACTCTTTCATATTCTTACACCAGGGAGACAATGTGATGTTTACACATGTGGGTCTGATTTATTTCACTTACGAGTATGGTCTCTAGTTGCATCCATTTACCTATAAAAGCCAATCCAACTGCCCATCAACTGAGGAATGGATAAAAAAGATGTGGTATTTCTATATAATGGAGTATTACTCAGCTGTGAGAAAAAGATAAACTTGGGAGATCTTTTGTGAATGGGAAGAAGATCCAGAAAAAAAGGAAGGGGGAGCAGTGGGGCCAGAGAAGAGGAGTAAAAAGAAGTAAGATATGTTAAGTACATGAATCTAATCCTTAAGATGAAGGTAAGCACAACGTACTGTAAATTTGTACTAATACAAAACTTGAAATTAAAAAAAAGTGACCAGGTACTGAGAAACTCGGGCTAGAGATCACGCTGGTGGTATGAGAAGAGCAGCCTTGAAACCTTCATACAGATTGGAACACTGAGGCCCAACAAGCCTTGATGCCTACCCCAAACCACAAATTCCCAAGCACCAGAGCCACCTTTGAGTCCAGGCCTTGGTGGCACCAGGGAGAAGGTGCATCTTCAGCCTTGCTCTGGGGACTGGAGAGAGCATTGCAGCATAGTAGGCTCACCCACGCAGGACTCCTGGGCCCCACGTGCCAACGTTTTGTCAGATACAGGGCCATGTGGCTGTATCTGGGGGGTCTGTATCAGGGCTTTATGAGACATGGGGGTCAGTGGACAGGGACCCCCACATTGTGAGGGAGCCCACGTTGGACCGGCTGCCGGGAGGAAGATAGCTGAGTGGCCTCAATGTCAACACCCCTCTCTGCCCCAGTCCCCTCTGCGACTCTGAGTTTGGCCAAAGTATCTCCCTGGCTCTCAAGTCTAAAACATCACCACTGAGAAAACCTCAGATCTGAGCTTGCCTTAATCCCATTAACTGTACCTCCCATTCACACGAGCCCATTAACTCATGTATGTATAGCACAACCCTGACCCAAGCTCACAGGCTTAGGTCATACAGGGTGACAGAGGAACATTTTAATCTCTGCTATGACACAAGACCAGCCAAGCAGAACAGACAGGGCTGTGAACTGTGGGACCTCCTCCTCAGCACGCACTAAAAACTCACACTTGGGAGGCAGAGAATCAGATCTCTTACTGGGGAAAAAGTGAACCAACTAGAGACCAATAGCTGACATCCTACGGATCAGGAAGTAAATAAAGATTGGAGAGTGGTGATGTGTATAGATAATCCCAGCACTCTGGAGCCTGGGGCTGGAGGTCTATGAGTTGAAGCCCAGTTAGCAAGACCCTGATTAAAAAAAAAATGAAAATTAAATTTAGAAATGGATGGGGATATGGTTCAGTGAGAAGGCCCTGGGTTCAGTCCCCAGTACCCCAAGAAGAAAAGCAAGTAAAGGTCAGCCATGGGGAAAGGCAAAGCTGGTAACAATGCGTCCAGAATGGCAGCCCTCTTCCTCAGCCCGGCTGCAGCTCCAGCCTGAGCTGCCCTGACCAACACTTCACCCTGGTTTAAAACAACAATCTCCCTTTGAACCCGACCACTCATGTTGGAAAACAAAAATAGCATTCTTATTTTCCATCTCTCTCCTCTTCCCGGAAATCCTCTTCCTGCTATGAGGCTACACCTATGCACAATCCATTCTGAGGTGGAACATGCCCTGTCAGGTTAAGTCCAGAGTGAATGTTTAGCGGGCAGGTTATCCCCACCCTCTGCTCCTGGCCGGGGTTGCCTGGGATGGCAGTCCCTGTGTTATAGCAGGGAGGCCTCAGATTTGCATCTGTCCTCCAGGTCTTCATTGGCTTCCAATGGGTGATGGAAATGCCTTGCTCACCCCAGCTGCTGAAATCACAGGGGATATAGTTGTTGGCTCCCTGCCCAGTCAGTGTGTAGGCGGGGCATGGGGTTCACAGTATCCCTCGCTTCATCACCCCTGCTGTCCTGGGGCCCTGCTTCAACATCACAACTACCCCTAACAGGCCACAGAGAGAGAGAGGTGCTGAGCTCCTTCAGGTCCCAGGTAGGAGTTCCCCCAAATCCCTCCATCCCCAGTACCAGGTTCCCCTCACATCTTGGGAGATGGAACACCCCTGCATGTGATCCTCCCTCTACCCTCCAGATGGGTATCCTGGTCCTAGAAACCCTGGGCCACTAAGGCTCATACCCAGAGAGCCTCTTCTGGGTAGACAGGAGAGCAGAATTGGAACCCACTGCTGCCAGCATGGAGACACCAAAGCCCATCCTCCCACCCCAGGTCAGAACTCACTCAGGTTCCAGCCCCAGTGCTGCCCTTGTCTGTTCACCCCACCCCAGCCCCAAGCCCCCCGACCCCCTGTTGTAGACAGCTAAATAAACAGAAATCAGAGAGGGACTGGGCCCTTGAGGAAGTCAATACCAAAAAAGTAAAGACATCAGAATTGTGGCTGGAGGAGACGCAATAGCCAGATCTGCAAAATAAACAGAAGCTTGAGATTATACTGTAACAGCACCACTGGGTGCAGTGGGCCCAGACAGGCATCAGATGCCTAGGTGGGTAACCAAAGCATCTGGCCCCATATTCTCTCCCCTTTCCAAGAATGCCTTTGATCTTCCCGTGCACCCTGTTACATGGCTCGTTTCCCTATTGGATCAGTATTAGCTAAGTGACTATACCTGTACTCTCACAGGTTGATTGTAGTCTGACAATGTTGTACCCACATTGTGACTTTATTCTATAAATTACCCCTGACACAGGACCTCTGTGGCCACCCAGTCAGGACACTTCCTGGAAATCTAGGAACTATTCCTCTTCTCCCTATTGCCAATAAAACTCTCCTAACTTCCTCCTGTAGCTGGCGACTTCATTCTTCAACATTGTGACCACAAACTTGGCACACATGACACCTGACAGGTTAGAAATTGTATTTTTCCATATCACTCCCTCTGCAAGTTTTTCAGGACCTCTACTCTTGGGGCTGGAGAAAACTGGGAGCAGGCACAGGAAGTGCTTCCTGGGTGTTCTGAGGTCCACTGGCATCCTCTGCCCTCTGCCAACAAGACCTCCCCTTATAGGGGCTCCACTAACCCAAGAAGCTTATCCTGGGAAGGGGGCATAAGGGATCCTCAGTGAGCAGAACAGCAGCAGCCAGTGAGTGCCCAGTTTGGAGACCGCAGGGAAGGGACAAGGTGGGGTGGGTATGTATTAGACAGATGGTTAGATATCAGCAAGCCTGGGAGACAAAGGATGGCCCCAAGCAGCATGGGTTACCGCATCATTGTATCATACCTCTATAATTATTTGTTAGCTCTAGGACCCAAACTGATCCCACAGACCACACTGACTTCTTATGGTGACACATTGTGCACAGCCCTTCTGACACCCAGCCACCTGACCACCCAACGGCAGAGCAAGGCAGGCATTATTCCCAGCCTCCGTAACCTACAGCCCAATGATATCAGGAAGGGAAATGTTCTTTAAAGACTCTCCTGCCTTGGGCTGGAACCTGGTTTATATGAAGAACTTATCTTTTGTAAACCCATTACACTATTAATGCCCCTGAGGAAACAATATCCATCTAAAAAGGACAGAGAAATATACTTGTCTTAGTTACTTCTGTCTCATTGCTGAGACAAAATACCCAACGCCCAAAATGAAGGAAGGAAAGGTTTATTTAGCTTACAGTTTGTGGAGGTTCGGTCCATCCTTGGCTGGCTCCGAGGTAGAAGATAACAAAGCAACAAGAGCAAAGGGGGGAATGGCAGCGGAACAGCAAACAACCAGAGCAAAAGGGAGGAATGGCGGCAAGCAGCCTCTTTCCCTCCCTTACATTGTAAAACAGGCTACCCCCACCTAAGGGGTGTGTAGCTCTCACATAATCTCCATGCGCTCCTCTTCCACAGGCTCAGGATGTATACAAAGTAAGCACCCTGGCTTCCTGCTGAGTCACTTAGCCAAACCTCTAGACTCCCCAAGTTGACACAATGTATCAACCATAACAATACTGCAATTCCTAAGTGAATTCTAAGTAAAATGTTGATAAGCATCATAATTACCCCAGTTCTCTGGACCCCAAGAGTAACTCTTGAGTGCATAAAAATGTACCCGTATTAGCACTTAGTGCAGATGCTTTCATAGCACTGCCTGCCTTCTCCCTTGAAGGTGTAACTCTCTATATATCTACTTTACAATAAACTCTACCTAGACTTCCACACAGCCTATATGTCTTGACTGAATTCTTTCATCCAGAGCACAAAGAATCAAGGACCAAGGAAGGGAGGGCCTGGCTCTTCAATGCATGGGAACCCAGCTTCCCAGTAACATAGGGACATGGGCTCCTTCATGCTGGTTATGCAGGGCCATGAGCCGATTCCTCGCAGGTGCATTTCCTCTTGGAATTCAGTATCTTTTTGTTGAGTTTAATATTTGGACTCTAAAATGTATTGCCATCTATAAAGTCATCTTTAATAATTTTATACCATAATCTTCAAAATTTAATAAGCCCTTTGGAGAAAACTAATAAAAATGTAACTTAAGTAAAATGTGGAGGTATAATATCTTTAGATATTAAAAGACTGCTGTTCCCCAGCATCTCTGTCCTGTGACTCTTTCTCCACCTCTCAGGGAGCCTGTGCTTCTTCAACACCATCTGCAGGGAAGAGGCGGGTAATGGTGAGACCAGAACAAAGAGAAATGTTTACCTTTAAGCTCAGTTCCAAGAGCTAGGTGCTTAAAGAAACCAGTTTCCTTTGAATTTCAGAGGATGTACTTGACTGGGAAGAGCAGGAACCAGAGCTCTGAGGCTGCAGCTTAGAGTTCAAGCCCTTGGGAGGAGGAAGTGAATGTGGAGGACACAGGGGGGGATACTGAAGCATCTCTTGCTGAAGGTCTCCAGCAGGACCTAAGAGTGGCACCAGGCACAGCCTGGATATTACCTAAGTCTCTCTTAAGGGACTGAAAGAGTTATGTTGAGAGGGACCAAGAAAGTAGTGGATAGAAACCACCACAGCTGTCTGAAATTCTGGAAGGACAGTGTTCCTCAATGTCCCAGCAACACTGGATCCAGGAGAGCAGCACTGTGGACACAGCATGTTCCACAGGATTCTTGGACTTTGCTGTAGGAAGCCTACATTTTCCTTTGGGAGTTTCATATTCAAGTCTGTTGAAATGAATTGGCAATCAACAGAGTCACAAGATAAAAAGGCACAAGAGGTTTATTCAGTTACAGTTTTGTGTGAAGTGGAAGGCTTTGGATTGAACACTCCAAGACCAGTGTTCAAGAATAAAAGCGGGCAGGGGCCAGGGACGTAGCTCAGCTGCACAAGTGCCTGCCTGGCAAATGCAGGTGAAAGGTAATGAAGCCAGGTAACTCAGCCTCCAAAGGGATTCATGCAAGTCTCATGAGACTGGTCAGTTCAGGTGAGAATAGGTTGTTATAGGGAGCCTGGCACCTCCACTGAATCCATCTTCCAAACACGCTCTTGCCGTGATGATGTCATCTATCATGAGGTCCTCACCAGAGCACACCAGACACTGACATCATCTTCATGGATCTCCAGAACTGTGAGCTAAATAATTGTCTTTTCTTTGTAAGTTATCCAGCCATGGGTATTTTGTCATAACAAACAGACTAATACAGAGACCACCACTGCCCCTTCTTTATAAAGTGGAAAATAAATAGCATTAATCAGTGGAGTTCTCCCAGTTGCGTGAGAATGAGGAGGGCTCTCCATGCAAACATCCCTATATTCTAAACAGATGTGAACCAAGGTTGAGAATGAAGGTATAAATTTGAATTAAATTTTACTATCCAAGAGAGACTGAAAATTACCAAAGCTTCCCAAGATGCTGCTATGGATGAGAAAGAGATGCAACAGGGCATGGGTAAAAGAGCTGGCTGGGGAGCAATAAAGGTGCTCCTGTTTACACCACTGTGGGCTCAGCCTCCTCAGCCAGCCAGTTACAAGGAGGACTGAGCACATCACCCACCCCCTGAAGTCCCAGAGGGACTGCTGCTGTAATCATTTCCCCAAGAAATAGAAAACAAACTCCACACTGCTCTAGCCTCATGTTCAGTAAAGGAGAGGGAGATGGGAAGGGAGGAGAGGAAAGGAACTCACAGTCAGCTCAGCTGGTACTTCCCAAACATCATCTCCCTTATTCCAGAAACCCATTCAGCAGATGGCAAAACCAAGTTTTCAGGAGCTGAAGCAATTTATCTGAGTTCTAAAAAACTGACAACCTGCTGTGTCTGACACAAAAGCAACACTCTTTTTCTGTGCCACAAATACATGCTCCCACTGTTCCTGCCTGAAAATGAACCAAGATCCCATTTATTTTCTTCAAGTCCATCACTCTGCAGAAGCCCTTCTCTCCACAGAGCCTGGCCTTGTCATCATTGACAGTGTATTTCTCTACATTTTCCTGGACGTTGGCAATCACACTGCTCACCCTCCAGTCCTGCTCCCACTGTCTGGCTCCCACAGAGAGGATGGCCATGGTGGCAGATCTTTGTCATAAACCACAACTCTGAGCTCACTGCACAGCACCTTTCTTATTTGAATGCATATTGTAGTAGTCAGCTTTCCCATGACTAGAGACAGTGCTCAACACCTACAGTTTAAAGAAGAGTTTTAATTTGCCTCATAGTTTAAGGGGATTTAGTCCATGGTAAGCTGGCTCCAAGGAAAAACATCATTGTGGAGCAGTGCTGCTTAGTTCATGGCAGCCAACAAGCAGAGCTATAGAACAGTGGCAAAGAGGAAGTGATGAGGGACCAGATATAAACCCCATGGTCCTGCCCCCAAGACCTGACCAGACACACCAGCCCCACAGGTGGATCTCAAAGCCAATTAACTTAACACCTAGCTTAATGGCCACACCAAAACAAAGAAAACAGAAAATCTTCTCTATAACACTTCCCTCTGCTTCACAAGCACAACTCCCTGCACAGTCAGGTTCAACAGCCTGGAGACTGTGGACTGTGAAGGAATTTCTTCAGGATAACTCAGCCAGAGTTTAAATGGCTCATTTCCTTCCCCACACTCTCTCCTACCCAGTCTAACAAAAGGCTCAGCTGAGAGAGGAGCTGTGTCTTAATCACTCACTGGGCCTGTGCTTACAGAGTCCTCACCAAGCTCCCTCCCTGTGCAAACACGAAGGGAGGTCCTGAGCCTAGAAGCTCAGGTGAAAGAAATGCTGACAAGATCCCATGAGGGTCACACAGCCCACACAGAACTCTGAGGAAAAGCAGAGGGAGACCAAACTCAAATTCCAGAGGCCAGGAGAGGCCTGAGGAGATGACCTGTGGCCTGAGACGTAAGAGGCAGATGTGAGTGGGCTAAGAGGGTGTCTATGTGTCCTCTGTGCATTGAAGCATGATAAGGATGAGGCACACACCTGGCTAGCTTTGCTCAAGTTCAAACACACTTTCTTCTACTTCTGGAACAGATGCAACATTTATCCTCCCACTTAAAACAACCAAAACACAGGTGAAACATATGAAACAAGAGCGTTCAATGTCCTGGAATCTGGTGCTGAAGGATGAAGACGAGAACCATGGAAAAACTGCCCTTCTGCCTCACAAGGGCTCCATGGCTGTGGTGCAGAACAAGGAGCCCAGAAGTGCAGGGAACCTAGGGAAAAAGAAGGTGCAGGACAGAGAGGTCAGAACTGCACAAAAGGTGAGCAGAGGGTCACTGCAAGCACTTGGAAGACCTCGGGTCAGTACGTGCATGTGTGAGGAAACTGCATGAGGTTTGGGAATGAGGGACACCTTGAAGGATTAAAGAAAGCAGCCCCAAGTGGGGCCAGAAGCAGTGCCCATTCTGAGGCCAAAGTAGAAAACACCTCCTTGAAATATGGGTCCCAGATACCATGGCCTCTGAGTTGATCTGAGAAATGACACCCTCACAAGCTCCTCAGTCAGAATCCTGCCTCAGGGGAGCTCCCCTAAGGTCCAGGGAAGACCTCATTCTGTGCCTTCATTGCCCCCCTCTATCCCACATTCTGGTCCTCCCAGGACCCATAGACAACAAGTAAACCTCAGCTTTTGCTGTGGTTTGACTATAATTTGTCTGTCACTCAAAAGCATCAGGGACTCACCCAGGAGTTTAGGGACAATGGGTTTGATTGGATATTGGAGTGGCAAAGGTCAAGTGGCAGCACCTAATCACCAGAGACAGGGTGCATGTACTTATCATAATGGACAGCAGAAGCAAAACAATGACCAGAATAGTCTGACATGAGCAGAGCTATGGTGTTGGCTGATTAGCCACAGTGTTCCCCAAAGTGAAAAAATGGGACACCTACAAGAGTTTTACTAGATTTATATAATCAAAAAAACATAAGGGCAAATGGACAGAAACCAACTCCAAATCATGGTAAGAGGGAATCATGGCCGCTCAACCAGTTCTGATATCTAAGCCAGTTTATAGATCCAGTATCACTTGGATGAAGGAGAGACCAGGTCCCTTTGGGAAAGGATCTTGATAAACCAAAATTTTACACAGTTGACCTTTCTCCCGTACTTCCCCAAAGGGACCTAATGCCTTTTGTCTGAATGACTGTACATTGGGAGGACGGAAATGATCAAACATTTCAGGGACTACTGGACACTGATCCCAGGAGATCTAAAATGCCATTGTGGCCCTAAAGCAAGAGTAGGGGCCTATGGAGGTCAAGTCATTGATGCAGTTTCAACAAAGATCTGATTCACAGTCGGTCCAATCAGTCCTCGAATCCATCCTGCAATCATTTCCTCTGTTTAAGAATGCACAGTGGTATAAATATACTTAGTACTTTGCATAATCCTCACATTGGTTTCCTCACAAGTAGTGTAATGGCTTTTATGGTTGAGAAGGCCAAATGGAAGCCATTAGAGTTGCCTTTGCCTAGTAAAATAGTAAACCAAAAACAGTATCACATTCCTGGAGGGATTGCAGAGATTAGTGCCATCACTAAGGACTTGAAGGATACAGAGGTGTTGGTCCCCACCACATCCCCATTTAATTCTCCCATTTGGCCTGTGCAGATAATGGATGGGTCTTGGGAAATGATGGTAGATTACCGTAAATTGAATCAAGGGGTAACTCTGATTGTAGCTGCTGTACCAGATGTAGTTTTCTGCTTAATCAGATCAACACATCTCCTGGTAATTTATATACAGCTGTTGATTTGGCCAATGCCTTCTTCTCCATACCTATCCATAAGGACCATCAGAAACAATTTGCTTTCAGCTGGCAAGACCAGCAATATATCTTCACTGTCCTACCTCAGGGTTATACTAACTCACCAGCCTTGTATCATAACTTAGTTCACAGGGATCTTGATTGCCTTTCTCTCCCAGAAGGTATCACACTGGTCCGTTATATTGATGATGTTATGCTGCTTGGGCCAAGTAAGCAGGAGGTAGCAACTACCCTGGATTTTTTACTAAAGCATATGAGAGCCAGAGGATGGAAAATAAATCCAATGAAAATTCAAGGTCCTTCTACTACACGAAATTTCTGGAGTCCATATGTGGAGCATGTAGAGCTATCCCCTCTAATGAAAAAGACAAATTGTTGCATCTGTCTTCCCCTACAACCAAAACAGAGACACAACATGTAGCCAACCTATTTAGATTTTGGAGGCAACACATTCCTCACTTAGATGTCTTACTCTGGCCCATTTACCAAGTGACTAGTCATTTTGAGTGGTTTCCAGAAAAGAAAAACGCTCTGTAACAGGTCCAGGCTCCTGTGCAGGATGCTCTGCCATATTATCTGTCAGATCCGGTGGTACTTGAAGTGTCAGTGGCAGGTAGAGATGCTGTTTAGAGTCTCTGGCAGGCCCTCATAGGTGAACTGTAGCAGAGGCCTTTGGAGCAAGGTTCTGCCATCATCTATTAATAACTGCTCTCTCTTTGAAAAACAACTCTTGGCCTACTACTGGGCTTTAGGGAAAGTGAATGCTTGACTGTGGGACACCAGGTTACCATGCAACCTGAGTTGCCTACCATGACCTGGATATTAGCTGATTCACTGAGTCATAAGGTTGGACATGCACAGCAACAGTCCATCATTAAATGGAAATGGTATATGCAGGTATACCATTCCAGAGGGTGCAAGTAAGTTACATAAAGAAGTTGCCCAGATGCCTATGGCTCCTTCTCTTGCTATATTCCCTTCTGTTTCCCAGAATGCACCTATGGCCTCATGGGGTGTACCATATGACCAGCTGTCAGAGGAAGAGAAGACTAGAGCCTAGTTTATGGATAGTGCTGCACATTATGTAGACACCACTTGCAAGTGGACAGTTGTAACATTATAGCCCCTTTCCAGGACATCTCTAAAAGACAGTGCTGTAAGGAACTCGTCACAGTGGCTAGAACTTCGGTAGGACATTTTGCCTGGCAAGAAAATGGCCGCATATGCAACTGTATACTGATTGATGGGATGTAGCCAATGGTCTGGCTGTGTGGGCAGGAACTTGGAAGGAACATAACCAGGAAATTGGTGATAAAAATATTTGGAGAAGAGGGATGTGGATAGACCTTTCAATATAGGCAAGGGATATAAAAATATTTGTTTCCCATTTAAGTTCTCAGCAAAAGATGACCACAGCAGAAGAGGATGTTAACAATCAAGTGGATAAAGTGAACCATTCTGTAGATAATGGTCAACCTCTTTCTTCAGCCACCCCTGTCATTGCCCAACAGGCTCATGAACAGAGTGGCCATGGCGGCAAGGATGGAGGTTATTCATGGGCTCAGCAAAACAGACTCCCACTCACCAAGGCTATCCGGCAATAGTCACTGCTGAATGCCCAATATGCCAAGAGCAGCGATCAACACTGAGTCCCCTATATGGCACCATTCCTCAAGGTGATCAACCTGAGGAAAGGTTGATTATATTGGATGGCTTCCTTCATGAAAGGGAGTGCACTTTGTGTTTACTGGCATAGATACTTATTCTGAATATAGATTTACCTTCCCCACATGTAATGCTTCTGCCAAAACTGCCATCCATGAACTCATAGAATGCCTTATCCACCATCATGGAATTCCACATAGCATTGCCTCTGACCAAGAAGTGCATTTCACAGCCAAAGAAGTGAGGAAATGGACTCATACTCATGGAATTCACTGGTCTTACCACATTCCTCAGCATCCATAAGTGGCTAGACTGATAGAAAGGTGGAATTGTCTTTCAAAGACATAGTTACAGCAGCAGATATGTGACAATAGCTTGCAAGGCTGAGGCAAGGCTCTTCAACCAGGAAGCACAACAATGAAACCACTGCACTGAAAGCTAAGACTTCCCCCTGGTCATTTTGGTCTCATGTCTCTGAGGAAACAAGATACAAAGGGAGTCATAGTGTTGTCAAGGGTGATTGACCCAGACAACTAAGGAGAAATTAGACTATTACTCCACAAGGGAGGAAGGGAAGAATATACATGGGTGCAGGAGATCCCTTAGGGTGCCTCCTAGTATTAGTGTGCCCTGTTATTAAAATCAGTGGAAAACTATAACATTCAAGTTCAAGCAGAATGATAAATGGCCCAGAGCCTTCCAGAATGAAAGTATGGGTCACCCCACCAGGAAAAGAACCAAGAACAGCTGAGATACTTGCTGAGGGCCGAGGGAATACAGAATAGGTAGTAGAAGAAGATAGTTCTAAATACCAGCTACAATCCTGTTATCCACTACAGAAACGAGGATTGTAATTGTACTATTTGTCTCCTAATATGGTTCTAATGTAATACTGGTTCTTAAGGATTGTTAAACTTGTGTTATACTGTTCAAGATATGAAAAGTTAAGAAAGCATCTCCCAAAGAAAACTTACCTTCTATTCTGGGGAGGGAGTTAGTGTGTTTCCATTTGTACAGAAGATAGTTATAACAAATGAGGCATAACTATGAGCTTGTCTTTGTATCCAGAGACTGGTTTAAGAAATGTGTCTGGTTGTCAAGTTGACAAGGGATGGATTGTGACAGTTGATTGATTGTGTCTACTTGTGTAAGAGAAGCGCAACTAAATCAACTCAGCAATTCCACACCCTAGGGTGTAGAGGACCCACCCTAGAGTGGCTCATCACCTAGATGGTATAAAGGGGAAATGAAGGACAGCTCTGTTTTGTTTCTTTGGAGGAGCTCCAGTCTTCCCTGTCACCTTGGACATCATCTCCGGGCTTTCAGTGCAGACTCTTGGGCCTTCCATCATAGACCATCAGCCTCCTGATATGGGCTTGCACAGGACACTGCAGTGAGCTTCAGACCTTCAACTGGGTCCTTCAGTACCCAGTGTGCTCACAGACCTTCTGCACTGTTCCTCATACGACTCTGAGGGTGGCCATTTTAAGACAATCTTGTAAATGCTTGTATATAATTTTATATCTGTTTCTCTGGTAAACACTACAAATCTTGATTAGAACTCCATGTCTTAAGAGTTTTTAGAGGTGATTCCATCTTGGAGAGGAAAACATAACCACAGTTAACTTCTGTCAGAAGATAAAACTGCTTACATCTCTTTCTTAATTTTGTACTTTTTAAAAATAATAACAACCAATTGACTGGAGCTCAGTGAGCATCAGATTTGGGTGACAGATTTATGATTTTTGGCACACCTAACAATTTTCCATCTTTGATTCATTTGTTTTAAATTTACAAAATCTACACTTCTCTACACTCTCATTTTTCCCATCATGCCTTCAGTTTTATAAAAGAGGGACAAAGTTGCACCCAGTATTTAAACGGTGCATAAAGGTGCTCTTCTGTGTGAAAGTACACTGTGGACAAACTCAGACTGCTGGCCAGTAGCAAGGCCTCCAGGAACAGCTGAGCATCATTTATCAGCACCAGCAAATGAATTTGTTCAATAATGAAATATTTTTAACCTTTCTTAATATTGCATTTGATATATTTAACACAGTAGTGTTCTGCATTCACTACAAAAACTGAACTGTAGAGTTGTATGAGAAAAAGCACTCATTCTTTCTCTCTCCCCAACCCTCTCCACCCCAAATGCCACATCTGGAGAGACTCAAGTTTAACTTCTTGATGTGTCTCTTTCCACACCTTTCTCTCTGCATAGGTGTATATAAGTAGATGTATGCAAACATTATTCCATGCTCTGCTGCATTACTTGTAATCTTGATGAATTCATACTGTAGTCATTATCTTGCAATTTTCTTTTTCATCAACACCATCCTTGGACAGCCTTCCAGACCTCTGCAGAAATCTAGTTAATTTCACCTTATGCTTAATATTTCACATTATGGATAGGTCATCATTTATTTATCTATCTCTAAGATGAATCTGCAGATTAGTTTTAGCTTTTTGGCACCACAATAAATTTCCTTGTACACTTCCAGAAGAAAATGGTTCTATCTTTCTGTAAGAAAAATAGCCAAAATTGCATTTACCAAGTCTAAGAATTTTCATGTTATTTATAGTAATTAGGTATCACCTATTACTTTCCCAAAACCTACAAAAATTTACACTCCCACCAGCAACTTTTAGGCATGTTGTCACTCTCATGGGGAGTTGTTTTCAATTGTTTTAACAATCACCAGACCAATCTGGTGATAAGTTTATGTCCCTTAAGTTTAAGTCCCTTAAGCCACCATTCAAAGAGATGCTTAATATCACTAATGTTTTCTTTTTCATTAGTGATATTAAGCATCTCTTTGAATGTTAATTGGTTACTTCTATGAATTTTTTGTTCCCATTTTTCCCTGTTTTTTGTATTGGTTTCCCTCTTTTGTCACTGTATTTGTTTTCTAATACCATAACAAACTCCCACAGACATGGTGGCTTAAGGGGCATAAACTTATCTCTTAGAGTACTGGTGGTGAGAAGCCCAAACTGTGTCACAACGGGACAAAAATCCAGGCGACAGTCACACTGTGTTCTTCTTGGAGGCTTTGGGGGACAATCTGCTTCCTTGCCTCTTCCAACTTCTGGAGGCCACCTATCTTAGTTACTTTTCTCTCATTGCTGGGACAAAATACCTGATACCCAAAGTTAAGGATGGAAAGGTTTATTTAGCTCACAATTTTCAGCCCATAATCAGCTGGCTCCAAGGCAGAGTGGTATGGAACAAGGGCAATAGTTCAAGGCAGCAAAAGACAGAAAAAGGAACAAGAGCAAAAGGGGGGGCAAGTTTCTTTTCCTGACTTTATACTGTAAGCAGGCTACACCCCTACCCCAGATCAGGTGTAGTACTCTAACTATCTCAATGCTCTCTTCATTCATAGGATAAGGATATTTACAAAGTAATGCCCCCTGCTGAGTCCCTTAGTTAAACTTCTAAACCTCTCAAGTTGACATAATATATCAATCATTACAATCCACCCCTTGTCAACGTAGCAACCAGACACATTTCTTTAAACCGGTTTCCAGATACAAATACATGCTTATTCTTATCATTTCAGAGCTTGAACATTATAACACAGGTTTAACAATCCTTAAGAACCAGTACTAAGTCTATCAACATTATACTACATTAGAATCATAACATTCCACCTCTGGGCCTTCAAAGACTCATGCACATCCCTTTATGCAAAAGGCATTTGAACGCATCTCTAAGAGTTGCCACAGTCCTAACAGTTTCAACATTGTTGAAAAGCCCATGTCCCAAGTCTCCTCCAAGATGTAAGGCAAACTCTTAGCTGCAAGCCCTTGTACAAATGAAAAGTTAAGCACTTCCAACATTCAATGCTCAAGATAAACATCTTCATCCCAAAAGTTAAAGCAAAGCAGTAGAACCAAAGCAAGTCCAAAATCCAGCAGGGCAAACATTAAATCCTATATTTCCATGTGCAGCATCTGAGGTAATCTGTGACAAGTCACAAGCTCCAAAAGGCTTGAGTGGCTCCACCCTGTAGCACTGCCAGCGGTTGTAGCTCCCTTAGCTTTTCTCTTTGGCTGGCTTTGCTCCCATCTTGCAGGTTTCTACACACAATCCATGTTTCTGGCTTTTCTAAACTCCTGGGGTCTGCACTGCACCTTTGGCTTCACCCTTACAGCTTCACACATTGACCTTGCAGGGGAACACTTCCTGGCCTCCCAGGCCTTCTGAAATCCAGGTGGAAACCTTCTTAACACCACAACTCTTGCATTCTGTAGCTGCCTAAAACCAGCACCATGTAGATGATACCACGGTCTGCTGCCAGCTGTAACAGTAGCCAGGCTCCCCTCTCTCTTGGCCAAAGGGGTCAAGTGCTTAGATTGCTGAGCACTCTGAATCCAGTTCTAAGGAACAAATTTTCTAGGGTGCTCCCATTCTGGAACATGGTTCCACTGCTTCCATTCTGGAACATAGTTCTCTGCAGCTTTCTCCTCAAAGCAAGGTCTTTAACTTTTGCAGTTTTGAGGCTTCAAATGGTAGAGACTTGCTGCTTCTTGTGATGCCCTCAGGCCATCTTTGATATTCTCCTGTTCCCTCTCAGCAGTGGAGATCCCCTCAGCTCTATCTTTGCAGTCCACAGCTTTACTGGAGCTTCCTTTCCGGTCAGACCCATAATGCTGTAAATCATCCTGCTGGGCTCTTTGCTTTTGATTCTCAGCATAAATTTGGCCAAAAGCCCCCAACAATAGCCATGCTGCTGCTCCAACATTAGACTGCCTTGAAATTGTTTCTGCCAGAATAGTCCACCACCCTTAATCTCACTTTCAGGCAGTCTCTGGACATGAGAAAATGCAGAAAAACTTTTTGCTAAACCATAACACACATTGTCTGGAGTCCAGCAGCAATACAGTACTTCTTCCCAGCAGAAACCTCGCAAGCCTGGTCTTTACTGGTTTTCTGGTGTTCTGAGCTCTGACCAGAATCTCTTATACAGAACAGACTAAGGCATTCCAGCTCTATTCTTTCAGGCAACATTTCCTGAATGTTTCTAAACTCTTCCTACAAGCCATTCCCAAACGCTTTTGAAACACATGGTCAGGTACAGTCACAGCAAGGACCCCACTTCTCTGGAACCAAATTCTGTCTTGGTTACTTTTCTCTTGTTGCTGAGACAAAATACCCAACACTCAACATTAAAGAATGAAAGGTTTATTTAGCTCACAGTTTGTAGAGGTTTCCATAATCAGCTGGCTCCAAAGCAGGGTGGCATGACAGAGCGGCAACAGTTCAAGGTGGTGGAAGACAGCAAAAGAATAAGAGCAAAGGGAGGAAGAAGAACAAGCCACTTTTCCTTCCTAATATTATATGCAGGCTATCTGCCCTCAGGTAGGTATAGCACTCACACCATCTTTGTGCCCTCCTCTTGCACAAGAGGAGGATTTTTACAAGTGAGTATCCTGTCCCCCTGCTGAGTTGCTTAGTTAAACTCCTAAACTTCTCAAGTTGGCACATTGTATCAATCATTACATCACCTTTGCCTTTGGCTACTCCCCCAGTGCAAGCCAGCTTCTTCTCCCACTGCTCATCCCTAGTTCTTTGCACCCAGGAAAGATTTGCTCTTCTTTGCTCTTAAGGAACCATCAGCTCCAACCCACCTGGATAATGGAGGATGAAGTCACATCTGCAAAACTCTTTGGCCATGTAAAATAACATACTGATAGATTCAAGGGATTAGGATGTAGCCAAATTTGGAGGCTGTAATTCTTCCTTCCACATTGCCCAGTGTGTGAAAGCACATTTTAAGAAAGGATATTTTCCCACTGTTTGCATAACTGCTATACACATTCTTTAACTTGATCATCTTATGTATTATTTACAGCTGTTCTTTTCATTATGATGTCTGCTGTCTCCAGACTTGCAAATATCATTCTGTTTCACCTTTCTGAAAGTGGGGTACTTGTGAAGTAAACAATAGTTTCCTGAATTTCTTGGTTCAAAGCCTAAGTACCATCGCAGCAAAGTTAGGGTGATAACTGGGATGCGATGAATCTAAATACCTTGAACTCCAAATCCTTCTGAACTCTTCTTTGCAACTTAACTGGCTGTGTTTCCTCAGCTTTGACAGCACTGGCTCTGCCTGGTTTAGAGGCCCTTTCACAATCTTATCTGGGGCAAGAGAATTATAATTATAAGTGGAGTCTCTTTCTCAAGACCCAGCCCCCACCACTCTGTCTTGTTTCAAGAGCCCTAACTAGGATCCATCCAAACTCAGAATGACTCGGGGAATGTGTGTAAGTATGACATAGAAAAAGGAGACAACACGCTGAATTGTAGTATTTTGCTCATTCATGTCAGCAAATACCTAGGAATTATTTAGAGAAGGATTCTAAGTAAGGGAACCAAGCTGGGGAGAAAGAAAAATAAATGTGACCCCAGATTACTTTATGCATATGCACACTCTGACCCAGGGCTTTAAGTGGGACACCTGGAAGAGGCCCTGGTGGACTCAGTGATGGTCTATCTTAAATCAGCTGGAGGCCCTGAGACTTCCTTGGTTTAACTTCCTTGGAGAGATCAATTGAAAGACTGGGGAGATAGGAACGTTCTCAGTGTGACCTACTCTTACATGTGTCTCCCAGGAGACATTGAGGCAATACACTTAATGAGGTATGGAGAAATATATTAGTTAGGAGTGCCAGCATCACTATCAAAGGTCTATAATCTCTCTTCTTGACTTGCCAGGATCATATTGCTTGACATCGCCACTGAAATGGATTCTTTGACTATAGTGGGGAGGATCAGATGAAGCAGTCTTTCTCAGACCTGGTGGGCATCAGAGTCACCTGGAGAGATGGTTAAACCACAGATTGCTGAAACCCTCCCTCCTCTGGGAGTCTCTGATTCAGTAGTCTGGGTAGGCGGGGCTGGGAATCTACATTTCTAACAAGTTCCTAGGTGATACTGATATAAGATCTGCAAATGATGTGGGGGAAATATTATAACTTCCACCCTGTTAGATGTTAGATATGCTGAGTTCTAGTTCCCCAAAATCTAAGAATGAGTTCTGAGGAACAATGAAGATTGAGTAGGAAATATTTATTGAGAGAGACAGCTCCTGAGAAGCAGAAAGGGACCAAAACTGTGTTACCAATGCACTCACTTCTCAAATGAAGTTTTATAGAGCAGAATCATGAGGTGGGTACAAAATCATGAAGTGGGTATAGATTCACAGGGTGGGTACAATGTGGGACAGAACTATGATCAATCAATAGGATTACAAGTATAGCCACTTAGGTAATATTGATCCAATAGGGAGGCAGGTCACATTGTCAGTGCATCTGGAAAGAACAAGGACCTTTTTTGGAAGAGATGAGTCAGGAGGTCCTAGTCACCCACCTGGGTGACTGATGTCTATCTAGACTCTGTTGCATCAGGTGATACCAATTATGGTATATTGCTTATACCTCCTGGGGAGGTATGCAAACCTGGTCATTCCATCTTTATCTTGAGGCCTGGCCTTCAACAAAAGCACCTCCAGCCACAGTTGTAATATGTTCTCATTTTCTGCACTGACTTTCTCGAGGGCCCAGCCAAATCTGACTGCCTATATTTCTACCTAACTTAGATGTCTGTAATAATTCCAGTGTGGTTGGGTTAGGGGCCAGTATATGAGAACACAGCATACTCAAAAGGAATAAGTGAAGTAGAGGCACTTACCCAAGGACATACGGAGGTGTGGTCATGATAGTGGGCAGCAGGGTTAACTGATTTCACCAAAGTGCTGTGATCCATGAGGATATTTATCAGTGGCCAAATAGTCTCAGAGTCCTTAGGTCTGAAATAGATTGGCAGAATACCAAAGCCTTCATTGATTTGACCGGTAAGCCAATAAATAAAACAAAGCAAAGGTTAGGGATTAGGTCTCATGAGGCAGCAGCATGAAGAGTCCTGGCCTTTCCCTGAATTCCCAGTGTTCATCTCCTTCACAGACATGAAAGAACCCAAAGACGCTGCCACAGAACAGACTGCCAACTCCTTCACAGGTCTCAGTGGGACCTGCACATCAGGCTGATGGTACATGGAGAAGGTAACTGACTGCCCAGCCTGGTCAGGGATCACTGGGCATTGACTCTAAGTGGACGGTGGCCCAAAGGACCCAAAATGCCACTGCAGTTCAACAGTCAGAGTTGGGGTTTAGGGAAGATAAGTGATAGAATTTCTTCCTTAGTCCATTTCACAGTTAGCCAGTGTCCATAAAACCCACTCTATGGATGTTTACCCAGCTACTGAATGCACAATATGTGCTTTCCATTCTCACCATGTGGAGCTCTGCTGGTTTAAAGCTCATAATTACCAAGGGAGAAATTTTCTACCAGACACACTGGAAGTGGAAACTCTCCCTAGGCAGTTTTCAGCTCCACATGCAACCAAACCAACAAGCAGTAAAGGAGACTAACTATACAGACTGGCATATGGTCCTAATCAGCCAGGAGAAATGCGGCTGCTGCTGCCCAGTAGGTCAAGAAGGAGGATGTCTGAAATGATGGGAATAGTGGGTATACATACACACACAGGGTGTGAATGAAAATTAAGCACATAAACACACCCATATGTAGTGCTGTATATTCACAGTGATCCATATATGTTACTAAAGGAAAATATATATATGAAATATATGTGAAAATATCTGCCAATTAAGAATTTTATATCCATCTTAAAAGTCTTTTGTCTTTCAAAACAAAGACTTTTTTTACATCATCAAAAATCTGAAAGACCTGCATTAGATGAAATATTACTTCAAGCAGAAAAAAAATTATAGATGAAATCATGTATTTCCAGGAAGAAATGAAAAGCATGAGAAAGGACGTTATAAATGGAACACACAAACAGATCTAAATGAATACTGACTGTATTAAACAATAATGATGATGTCATTTAGGGTTTGAAGAGTACATGAAATTAAGATACATAAAAAATAGTATAAAAGGCAAGAGATTAAGTATTCAAAACCTTTGAATTACTGGATTTGAAAGAATTTATGTTGGAATTTAGTACATTTAAGGATGCCTACTGCAATAAATAATGTTACTATTTTTTAAAGCTATACAAACTATCAAACAAAAAGAGAAGAAACAATGGGTCCTTTGAGGAAACAAAAACAAGTGAGATCAACAGGAAAAGAACCAGTAAAATGATAGATATAAATCTGAATATATCTATACTTACATAGAAAATTTATAAACTAAGTGCTGTAATGTCAAGGTAAGAGTAACTAGGCATGGTGGCACACACCTGTAATCCAGCTACTCCTTAAGCTAAGGCAAGAAGACCACAAATTCAAAGCCAGTATGGACAATTTATTGAGATCCTGTCTCAAACTAAGGTCTGAGCATGTAGCTCAGTAACACAGTGCTGCCTTAGCATGTGCAGAGCACAGGGTTCAAGACCTGTATTACCAGGTTTTGGGGTGCTGACATCTCCTTCTAGAGGTGGTTTCCAGGTTCTTTCCTGTCCTGAACAAGGAATTTATCAAGACCAGCTTGAACAGCAGCAAAGTTTAACATTTATTAAAGGCAGGAAAAAAAACAGGTTCTGTGGAGTGAATTTGAGCCAAGTAAAATTAGGAAAAGAAGCACACCCTACAGCATGAGGGTAGACCACCATGCAAGAGAAAATGCATTGGCAAAAAGCTTCATGTCACTGTCACTCAAGTGACATCAGGTCTAGGCCATCTCCCACTCTCTGAGAAGTCCATGGGCAGGGTTTTGGTAATTGATGTGACCATGTGTCCTGGAATTTTGTAATTAATAGGCCACGCCTACTATACCAGCCAGCTTTGCCATGCCCTAGTATCCTGTCTCATCCAGTGCCGCAAAAGATAAAATTAGTAAAAGGTAAAATCCATCATACAGATAAAAAATTAACTATTATATGCTTCCTACATATACACCTAGAATATACACCTAGAATATACACCTAGAATACAAGTATGCAGAAAATATACACCTAGAATACAAGTATGCAGAAAATATACTCCTAGAATACAAGTATGCAGAAAGTTGTAAATAAAAGATTAAAACAGAAAATATATCATACAAATAATTTTTAAAAGATGGCAGTTCTATAATATGTCAAAAAGAATAAACTTTAGGACCAACATATTATAAATGACAAAGGAGAGTAGTTCAAAATCTTAAGCCAGTCAACAATCAGTGACATTGAAAAAAATGTAAATTTGCATGTACCTAATGGGATAGCATCAAAATACATGATTCAGGAATTGAAAAACTTGAAAATAAATAAATAAATTTACAATTAATAAATTGTGAAATTTTTAATATATTTCTATAACTAGCAGAAGTGGGAAAACATTCAGTTATAAGAGCAGTTGAACATGTTTAGAATATATTCACTAATTAGCAAATATAAATACTACAGCTCAAACTACAAAATAGGTCATTATTTTCAAGTACATATAGAAGAGTTACCAAATCAGTCATGTACAGACTTAATAGCAAGTATCACTAATGCTTTAGAAATTAAAATCTCAGGGTATATTCCTTCACTCGAATGGATATAAGCTAGAAATTTATAGTGAAAAGATGAGAAAATTTCCAAATGTTTAGAAATTAAGCAGCATCTTTCAATGTTGCACATCAGTAAAAGAAAAATTACTGTGGAAAACAACAAATACACCAAGAGAGAAATTAGGGAAACTACACCCTTCACAATAGAATCCAACAAATGAAATGCTTAGGAATCAATCTAACAAAGGATGTAAAAGATTTATACACTGGAAGTTACAGTTCTCTGAAAAAGGAGATTAAAGAGGATATGACAAAATGGAGACATATTCCTTGCTCATGGATAGGAAGAACCAACACAGTGAAAGTGGATGTACTCCCAAAATTGTTATATAGATTTAATGCACTCCCAATCAAAATACCTTTAGCCTACCTCACAGATCTAGAGAAAACAGTCTTAAAATTCACTTGGAACCAGAAGAGACCTAGAATAGCAAAAGCAATTCTGGGCAATAAAGGCAAGTCAGGTGGTATCACAGTTCCTGATCTGAAATTATACTGCAGAGCTACTGTACTAAACAACAGCATGCTACTGGCAAAAAATAGGATCAGTGGAACAGATTAGAAGATGCAGACACAACTACAAACACACTCAGCCACCTTATCTTTGACAAAGAAGTCAAACATATTCACTGGAAGAAAGATTAGTAAATGGTGCTAGAAAAACTGGCTTTCCAGATGCTGAGGATTAAAACTAGACCCATGTCTATCACCATGCACTAAACTAAAATCAAAATGGCTAAAAGATCTAAATATTGAAATGGAATCACTAAATCTACTGGAAGAGAAGTAGGTAGAAATCTTGAAGAGATGGATATAGGCAGAGACTTCATGAACAAAACACAGACTAAACAGGATATAATTCAAAGAATCAACAACTAGAATCTCATCTTACTAAAAAGCTTTTCACATAAAAAGAAATCACCAACAGAGTGAAAAAATCCACAGCGTTGGAAAAACTTTTAGCCAGTTGTCCCTCAAACAAAGGACTTCTATTAGAACATATGAAGAACTGAAAACACTCAGAACCCCCAAATTCAATGACCCAATCCAAAAATGGGCTTCTAAGATGAATATACACTTCTCAGATAAAGAAATACAAATGGCAAATAAATATATAAAAAAATGATCAACATCATTGGTCACTCTAGAGATGCAAATTAAAACAACACTGAGACTCCATCTCACTTCAGAAAGAATGGTTACCAGAAAGAAATCAACCAATAACAAATGCTGGAGAGGCTGTGGAGAAAAAGAACCCTTCTCCACTGTTGGTGGGAGTGTAGACTGCTGCAACTACTGTGGAAATCAGTATGGAGATTCCTCACAAAACTAGGATTGGAGGTCCAAGTTGACCCAGCTATTCCCCTTCTTGATATCTTCCCAGAAGAATTAAAAATATTATACCACAGTGATATATATGCACCCATGTTTATAGCAGCACAATTCATAATAGTTAAATCTTGAAAACAACTCAAATGCACATTTACCCAAGAATGGATAAAAAAGATATGGCATTTTTATACAATGGAATACTACTCAGCCATAAGGAAGGACAAACTTGTGACTTTTATAGGTAAATGGATGCAACTAGAGGCCATACTGATAAGTGAAATAAATCAGACTCACATGTGTAAGCACCATATTGGCTCCCTGGTGTGAGGAAGTAAAACAGTAAATAAGGTCCAAAATGCACAATAGATACTGTGAAATAGGAAGAAATTGTTCAAAAGGAAAAAGGTAGTAGAATGGGGAAAAGGGGAAAGGAAGAGAAAAGGGGAAAAGCAAAACACAAGAGAATCATACTCCTAGTTTCTCTTAGTTCACTGAAAAGAAAGGTTTGTGCTAATATTGTTTGGAGAATTTTTTAAGTCCATATCTTATACACTGATTAGCCACTTTAAAGATAACAATACTCAATGTATTAACTATTGTTATTCTCCTATTATTTTATTGTTAAATTTTATTTTACTTTTTTCATAAAGTAAAAAAATCAAAAAGAGTTACTGTGGAAATCAGAAAATGTTTGGAACTGGCAAAGCCATATCAATATTTATGGAGTTCAGTGAAAGCTATGGGTAGAAGAGAATGTTTACCATTAAATGCACGCTTGAGAAAAGACAAAACCCCAAATTCAAGAAGTTAAAGAGCAGAAAATTAAACTCAGAGTGGAAGAAAATAATAAAGATCCAAAAAGTCAAAGTTCAAAAATGCAACTTGCTCTTTGAATAACAAATGTATAAATCACTGTGAAAACTGACCATGAAAATAAAAGACACAAAGAGCTACTGCCAGGAATGGAAGCCGGTAGCACTACGTATCTACCAGGCATTAAAAATAAAATAAGTAGAACTAATGAACAATTTTTTATTAAGTTTTTTGAATATTTAGCTGAAAAATCTTATTTCTAAGAAAATTTAAAAAGAAATAGGAATTTGAGCCAGGACCAGCAGTGCAGGCCTATAATCCCAGCTACTGAGGAAGCTGAGGCAGAAGGATTACAAGTTTAAGGCCAGCCTGGACAACTTAGTAAGACCCTGTCACCAAATGAAAAAAAAATAAAAAGGGTTGGAAAGATAAATTCAACAGGCCTCATACAAGTAAAGTACAGAAATTAAATACATAACTGAAAATATTTCCCTGAAGAAAACCACAGGCTCACATGGCTGCATTGGTGATTTCTTGAAACATTTAAAGAAATAATATCAATCACATCAGACTCATCCAGAGAATAATAAGATACAGTCCCCAACCTATGTATTCAGAAAGTATAACCCTTGATTCTAAAATCTGTCCAGATCATAATAAGAAAAGAAAATTATAAACCAATCTCTGAAAATATAGAATCAAAAATCCTACAAAATGGAAGACAATAGTGAAGATAAGAATAGAAATTAAAGAAAGTCAAGGTTCAAAAATTCAACTTGCATATAAATAACTCATTCATGAAAAACCCAAAATATAAATGTAGACCAAATACGAGATAAATACTGGGAAACAAGGAGATACAGTAGATCTTTTACAAAATGGAAAGGAATCAAGAGACAGAGGAAGGGGGAGGAGGGGGGAGGAAATGAAAAAAAAGAGGTATTATGTACATGGACCAACTCAAAGAAAAATTTTATAATCTATAAAAATAATAATATATTATAATTTAGACATGTATATTCCAGCAATGGAAGGAAGCTTAGTATTAGAAAACAAACAAGTTTAACTTACAAAATAAACAGAATAGGAAAAAAAATCACATGATGATTGAATAGATAATGGTAAAACATGATAAATTCAGTATGTATTCCTGATAAAAACTCCTGGTAAATTAAGATTTCCAAAGAGAAAGCCACTGGCCCAAGGTCACACAGTTAAAGGAGGGCTACGTAAGTTTGGCTAATAGATTAAGAAGAGGGATATCTTCTTCATCTATTAATTTATAGGCAGGTACAAAAAACCTACAGCCAATATTCCACTTCTCAATGAAACCCTAAAGCTTCTGCCCTTGAGTGGAAATGAGACAAGAAAATTTGCTCTTATCACTTCTATTCAGCATTGTAATAGAAATCCCAAAGGCAATTAAGCAAAAGCAGTCAATGAAAGACTTAAGAATTGGAAGGTAAGATGTGAAACCCTCATAACAGGTCGCTGCATAGGCTTTATAGGAGACAGTGGAAAATGTGCAGAAATCTATAGATACACTACTGCTATTAACAAGTGAATTTAGCAGAATTACTAGATTAAAAAGCCAAACAACAAAAAAAAGTAATTTCAGGTTTACATTCCAATAAATGACTAGCAAATGAAATTTTATTTATTTTATTATTATTTTAGTTATAAAACTCATGGACTATGTGATAATTTGATACATGTATATACAATGTGCATGATCAAATTGGAGTGGTTAACATTTCCATTTCCTTAAACATCTTTTGAATTTTTGATTAACATAATAAATGTACATGTTTGTAGTACATGGTATGGTATTTCAGTACCTGTGCACAATATTACTGATTACATCAGCATAATCACCCCTTTCATCTCTTTACCATTACTTTGTCTTTGCAGCCTTTGATCTCCTCTTTCCTAGTTATGCATAAAGCATGTAACAGGCTTTGGGAACCACAGTCCATCCACCTCCCACTATTCTATAAACACAATCTTACTTGTAACTGCTTTGCTACCTTACTCCCCACCCCTCCCCTTTCCGAGCCTGTACTAATGACTATTATAACTTCTGATAGACAATTTTTAATACCACGTATGAGAGAGAACAAGCAATTTGTCAGCGTCTTACTTCACTTAATATAATATCCTGTGGTGCCATCCATTTTACTGTAAATTATAGGATATTCTTCTCTATGGCTAAATAAAATTCCATTATGTGTATATAACACGTTTTCTTTATCCATTCATCCAGGGGCATCCAGGTTGATTCTATGTATTAGCTATTGTGAGTAATGCAGCAATAAACACGAGCATCCGGGTGTTGCTCGGATATGTTCATATCCTCTGGAAATGGGATGGCTAGATCATATGGCAGATCTATTTGCAGTTTCTTGAACAACCGCTTAATGTTCTCCATAATGGCTGCATTAATTTACATTCCTGCCAATAGAGTAAAAATTTCCCTTTCTATACAACTTTACTAGCATTCTTTCTTTTGTCTTTGGTTGTAGCTATACAATGAGATTTTAAAATACTCCAGGTACAGTACTAAAAGACAAAAAGCATAAATTTAGTAAGGAAGGCATAAGAACTCTATGTGCATAACTACAAAACACTGTAGAAAATTGAAGACAGGGCTGGGGATTTAGCTCAGTGGCACAGCGCCTGCCTGGCAAGCTCGAATTCGTGAGTTTGATTCCTGGTACCGGAAAAAAAAAAAAAGGAAATACAGTTTTGGGGCTGGAGATTTAGCTCAGCGGCACAGGCGCCTGCCTGGCAAATGTAAGGTCATGAGTTTGATTCCTGGTACCAGAAAAAAAAAAAAAAAAAGAAAGAAAGAAAATTGAAGACAACCTAAACAAATGAAGAAATATACCATAATTATGGATTGAAAGTCAATGCTGTGAAGGTAGTTTGGTGCATAAAATAGCTGTTGAACCAGTTATTCTATTGAAATTTATTGAATTTATATTTATTTATTGAGTTTTTCTCAAATTCCTTGCAATTCTACAGAATCAATTCAGTTCTTATCAAAGCAGAAAAAGGTTTTCCAGTTCAGGTTGAAAATTGGGGAGTTGGTTTTAAAATGCAAAGAACCAAGAAAAGTGAAAACCTTCCTCATGATAAATATCTTTGGAAGATCTACAAAGAACAGATGGGATGAAATGAGCTATTGTATACCAGTGGGTTCAGTCTACTGCGAGCGGGCTCCAAGACAGAAACCGCGTGGTAGAAGAGTGTGGCAGAGGAAAGCTTCTCAAGTCATGGCAGCCAGGAAGCAGAGAGAGAAAGGAAAAGAGCAGGGCCGAGAGCGCACCCTCCCAGGTCCCACCTCCTGTGCCTGCCTCTAACCAGGCCCCCCTTGTGATAGCCAGTCAGCTGCAAACTCACTGGTGGACGAGTTCACCTATGAGCTGAGTGCCCCCATGACCCAGTCACCAAACAAATGTGTCTTTGGGGGATGCCCAGATTGAAACTATGAAATCATACTGCTTGGTAATAAATCAATATGCATTAAAGAAGGCAGAAAAGAAAGAATTGATTGTATCACCACGACCAGTAACACACACCCCTCCAACACACACACACACACACACACACACACACACACACACCTCCGAGCAATGTGGAGATGCCTTTTCCTTGAAGGAGGGAAAAAGTATTAAGGCCTTAGACTCGAACTTCATACCAGGCTTGCCATGTTGAAACAGTGCTAGGCAAAGCCCTATAATCCTTGGAATCAACCACTAAAACTGTGTTGACCAGGTGACAAAGAAACTGCCTCCATCACCCCTCCCACCACCTCAGGCAACAGAGCCGGGAAGCAAGACCTTAGCCTTGGGGAGAAGAGCATGAAAGCTATCACAGGACTTTGCACTGGAGCTCAGTGCCAGGCTCACCATGGTGAGATCCAGGCCTAGGCAGGAAACAAAGTGCCCTGTTCCCAGGCTAGAGCTTGAAGACAGAGCCTGCAGCCCCGCTCCAGCATCAGTAGAGACCTGAATGCCTGTGAGAGACTTAAGTCTTGGCCTCCTGCATCACTGTCAGCCTTCGTGTGGACCTGTGGCACTCCCCTCCCTGGGACTGTGCAGGTGTCTGTGGCTGTGAGAGACAGGTGTGACCCAGCTAATGACAGCACTGGAGGCCAAAGGACTGTCTCTAGCACCCAACCTCCAACCTCCGGCAACACAGCTATCCCCAGCCAGTGCTCACACGCGGAGCCTCCAGAACTGCTCTGGCACCAGGCAGAGACACGTGCCCAGCAGGAGGCACTCTTACTTTGGCTTGCATTGCCACCAGATGCTACTTAGACATAGCACACCCCTGAAACTGTGCAGAGGCTGTGGTTATGAGACTCAGGCACACCCAAGCAGTGTCAGCCTTGGTGGCCAAATGTCTGTCTCCCCCAACACTACCCTAAACTCGGGCAGCATTTGTTGAAGCAACTGTCTTTTTGCTGAGCATAGAATATGGTCAAAAGCACAGGACTTTGCCTTGAAATGTAGTACTCAACTGGTAAAACTTCCCACTTGACAGAACCCAATGGCTACCATCCCCAGAACACTGCCTATATACAAAGCCTCTGGAACAAGCCTAGTGTCAGGTGCAGCTATGTAGTCCACTCTATCAGATTTCTATTTTGGCCATCATCACTACGGCTAGTTGCAGCAGTCCTGCCATGAATCCACACCACAGTAGGCTCTGCCCACAGCACAGCTTTCATCCTACCCAGTGTTGCACGGGTCTCTAGCAGGTTCAGAATGTGACCCAGCATTGCGTATCTGGTGGCCATGGGCATGGGTTCTGAGCCAGGCAGAACCCACGGGGCCTGAGCATAGACCAGTGACCATGGAGAAGGCATGTAGGCTTACCCCAGCCCAAGGAAAAGGCTTGTGGGAATGAGCTACCCTTTTAAAGAGCTCCTTCAATTTGTGATGAACAATATGCCTGTTCATTTGGGACAAACCTGGGCTTGGATTGCCCTCTGGTGCTGAAATAGTGACAGCACACCAGCAGCAGACTCCTGGAAAACCTGAACCTGACTCCCACCCAGTATTGAAGTAGTAAAAGTGAATACAAGTTCAGGGAAAATAAACAGCCTGCTTAGAATGTCTGGAAAGCCAGGTATCAAAAAACGCCAAATTATAAAGAATAGAATACCTAATCCTTCAAGGCACAGATGGCATTACACAAATACAAGTGTCAAGAATTATCAGGGAACTATGGTTCTCCTAATGGTGAAAATAGAATGCCAGAAACTGACCAGTATTGATGGACGCTCTGACAGAGGATCTAAAATAGCTGACTTTAGGAAACTCAGTGGGCTTCAAAGGACACAGAAAAATGATTCAACACTTTAACAAAGAAACTTAGCATAGAAAGGAAAGCAATTTAAAAAGATAAAACAGAAGTCCTTGAAGATACATGAAGTAAAATTAAAAGCATAATAGAGGACATCAGTAACAAAACACATCAAACTGAAATGAAGAACACTGAGCTCAGAGAAAGGCTATGTGAAAATAAACAGTTAGAGGAGGAATAAAAGAATGGAGAGAAATGAAGAAAGCATACGGTGCAGGATTAAAAGAGCAAATACTGGGGCTAGGGATTTAGCTCAGTGGCACAGCACCTGCCTGGCAAGCACAAAGTCGTGAGTTCGATTCCCGGTACCACAAAAAAAAAACAAAAAAAAAAAGGCTAATATTTAAGCTAGGTGTGGCAGTACATGCCTGCAATCTCAGCTACTCAAGAGGCTGAGGCAGGAGGACTGCAGGTCTGAGATAAGTCTGGACAACTTAGTGAGACCTGTCTTAAAATAAAATTTTTAAAAGGGCTAGAGATGTAGTTCAGTGGTGGTTCGTGTGTCTGGCATGCCTGAAGCCCTTGGTTTAATACCCAATGCCACAAAAAGGTAAATATCTAAGTTACTGGATTAAAGAGGGATTTGAGACTGCCAAAGGGTTATAAAGCTCATTCAAATAGATAATAACAGAAAACTTCCAAACCTTAAGTAGGATATAAATATCCAGGAGCAAGAAAGTCAGAGGTTACTAGTCAGATTTAACTCAATGATATTTGCCCCAAGACATTTCTAATTGAGCTCTCAAAAGTGAAAGATAAGAGGTAGATTTTAAAGGTAAAAAGAAAAAAAAAAAAATAACACACAAAAATGTGCCAATTTGCCTGGTGGAAGACGTTTAGGAGAAATCTTGCAAGCCAGGAGGGAGCGGCATGAGATTTTCACAGCGCTGAAGGAGAAAAACAAAACTACCACCAGAGAAGTCTGCATCGAGCAAAACTATTCTCTAGAAATGAAGAGGAGAAAAAGGCATTCCCAGACAGCCCAAACCTGAGAGACTGTATCTCCAGCAGAGCTGTTCTAAATGCTAAAAGGAGTTCTTCAAACCAAAACAAAGTTAACAAGTAGGAAGAAAATGTGGGAAGGTCTAAAACTCACTGGTAAGAGACTATAGGGACAAAATTCAGAAGGCGCTAATAGTTTAAACGTGTAAACAACTCATCGGGAGTATGAAGTCTAAAAAACAAAAGGTTAAAAAAATGCTTATATTAATGTGTTAAAAGAGACAAAGGAGATATAAAATAAATCATCAAAACTTCAAACTGTGGAGGAACAAAGTAAGTGTAAAGATGTTTCATTAGTGTATTTTCTGTCTTTATTTCTTACCTTTACGATCATGTTATGTTGAGATCACTTCAAAATAGTTTGTTATAATCAAAATATATTTTTGTAAGCCTCATGGTAACTACAAAGCAAAATCTATAATGGAAAAACCCAAAATAATGAGCATGGAATCAAAACACACTACTGGAGTAAATCACTCACCCAAGAAAGAGACTAAAAGAATGACGAAGAAAGAGCTACAGAAAAACTAAAGAACACATTACAAAATGGCTATTGCAATATTTACCTACCAATGGTTACTCTGAGTTTAAACAGTTTGAATTATTCAATTAAAATACATAGCAACTGATGAATTTTTAAAAGCAGGACCCAAATATATGTTGCTTATAAGAAACTTCTTTCACTTCTAAGGACACATATAGACCTAAAATGAAGGGATAAAATACAATACAATATTCTATGTAAATGAATATACAACAGAAAGCATGAGTAACTATCTTTCTATCAGATGAAATAGATTTTAAATCAAAAGCAGTAAGGAGAGACAGAGAAGTTATTATGTAATAGTCAAGGGAATAATTCAGGAAGTAAAAATAGCAGGAAAATTCAGGAAGAGAAAATAGTTGGAACACGCAAATATAAGAGAAAAATAGACTACAATACAATAATAGTAGGAGACTTCAACATCCTTTCTGCAGCAATGGACAGATCATCCAAATAGAAAATCAATAAGGAAATAGCAGAATTAAATTGTGCCTTAAACAAAATGGACCTGACAGACATCTATGGAATATTAAATCTGATAATTGTGTAGTACACATTTCTTCTCAATAGAATGTGAAATGTTCTCCATGATGTATCATGACATGTTGCAAAAAATCCCAACAATTTTTTCAAAGTTGCTGTCAAGTCAGGTATCCTTTTGTCTACAATGTGATAAAACTAGAAATCCACGATAAGAAAAACTTAGGAAATTATACAAATACATGGAAATTAAAGAATTTACGCTGGAAAACGAGTAAACCAATAAATGAAGAAATAAAAAAGGAAATGAAAAGATTTCTTAAAACAGTGAAAAGGTAATTATAACACCAGACTATACAGGAGCCAGTACTGAGGAAAATTTTTGGCAGACAGTGCCTATATCAAAATCCAGAAAAAAACACAAAGATTGAAGCCGTCTACTGAAATTGACAGTAAGTAGTAATGGTCAACATTTTCATACCCTAATAATAATGGTTTTAAAGGGTGATTGCACTTCATGCACTGCTCTTAATTACTTGGAATCATGGGCTTTTAAATATGTTTAAGTTAAAAATTAATTAAAATAATTAGAAATTTCAAAATCCTGTTGAGGTCTAAATTTAGCATATGGAAAAAGAAATTTGGATTTATACTCTATTTAAAACCATTTTTATCGTTTAGTTTGGCTTTTGTGCTTTCTTAAATAAAGCACTGCATGATTTCCAAGTTGCATATTTGCATGCTATTTTAATTTACAAATAGCTTTCTTTTAATCAAATATCCTGATCTTAGTTCTTTCTTTTATTCAGGATGTTTAATTAAATGTTACTTTTTTGTTTTTTAAATCTCTACTGCTAATTTTTAACTTGGTTTGTGTTGAGTAAAAATTAAATCATACACTGCAAAGTATAGGAAGATTTATTTTCATGAACTCAATGAAATAGATTTGATTACTAAGTTTGAACTGGTAACCGTTTAACAATTTTAGACTTGTGGCTTTCTTTCTTTGATTTATTTGTTTTGCTTTTACTTCTATGCTACACTAGTTTGCCACGTAGCAATTGCACTGTGCAATATTACAATAAGGACTGGGAAAATATTTATGGATGTAATGTCTATTACAGTTTGTGATAGTATTTCTCTCTAGTTCTCAGTGATTTAAATGTGACCAAGCCTTCTGTACTTTGTCACAAAAAGCAGGTTTTCCAGGTGACTATTTTGGTGAGTGTCAAAATAAGAATTTATGGTGTATTACTGTTGATTCACTTTGAATTAAAATATATATATGTGTGTGTGTGTGTGTGTGTGTGTGTGTATATATATATATAATCAGCAAAAAAAAAAAAAACCAGAAAAACCTCAAACAATGTATCATTGTACCTCAAGGAGCTAGAAAAACAAGAACAAATCAAATCCAAACTTGCTAGAAAGAAACAATAAATATCAGAGAAGAAAAAAATAAAATAAAGACTTTAAAAACCAATGAAACAAGTAGCTGATATTTTGAAGAAATAAACTATTAGCTACAAAGAGAGAGAATGCTAAAATAAATAAAATCATAGATGAAAAGGGAGAAAAGCTGAAAACTAAAATCATAGATGAAAAGGGAGAAAAGCTGAAAACTAAAATCATAGATGAAAAGGGAGAAAAGCTGAAAACTATCTCTCAAAATCAGGGACTGGAACAAAATCAGGGTACTCACCTTTACCATTTCCACTGGACTGGAACAAAATCAGGGACTGGAACAAAATCAGGGTACTCACCTTTACCATTTCCACTGAGCATCTCTATTCTGGTTATAAGTCCTAACCAGAGCAGTCAGGCAAGAGAAAGAAATAAAGGCATCCAACATTGAAAAGGGAATGCCAAAGATTCACTGTTTGCAAATGACACAAGCTTATATAGAGAAAACCCCCAAATATTCTACCAAAACCCTATTAGAATTAATAAAGAAATTCAGCATAGTTGTAGGATATAAATTTAACATACAGAAATTAGTAATAACATTGCTGTACACCAATACCTAATGAACTCAATGAATAAATCAACACAGCATGGCAGACAGAAGGTAACAAAGCAATAAGCATCTTTTTTTTT
>NW_004955510.1:3961808-3996955 GCF_000276665.1 Chinchilla lanigera | reverse complement strand
AAAAAAAAAAAAAAAAGAGAGAGAGAACCAAAATCAAGTCACAAACAGAGAAAGAACTTTTCCAATACACCTACATAATTTTAAAATGGCTTGAAAGCAGAATCTATAAAGATTGAACACAATTTAATAAGAAAAACATAGGCAATGCAATAGAAAACTGGGGGGACCCTTGAACAGACACTTCACAAAAAAGTATAGACAAGTGGTCAATAAATACATGAAAATATACTCAACTTTATTAGTCATTGAGAAACTATACATTAACATCACAATGAAACTTCATTTATACCCACGTGAATATGTCTAATCTGAAGCAGGATGGCCAAGCACTGTGAACTATAGCAGTTGTAACTCTTACCTCTGTTTAAAATAAAATTAGTTTCAATGCATCTACACAATGAAATATAACTCAGCGACTTTAAAAGAATGAAGTATTTATATGTGCTGACATAGAAAGAACTCCAGTTCATGTTTATAATTGAAACAAGTAAAAGAATAAATGGTTTACATTTTCACACATATTAAATAGGAAAAATACAATTTATATTTATATATATTAATAGACATAATTATATAAATATTTATACTTATATAAAGTTTTGGAAATGCACATAATATAGTGTTAATAGTGGTTGTTTTGAGAAACAAGGCTGAGGATACAGGAGATATTTCTATTTTATAGTACTTGAATAATTATATATATTTCTTTATAGTTACTTATACATACAATACATCTACATAAACACATATGCAGACATTCCTTGCTTTAATATCTAAATCCCTAAACATTTTTTAAAGGTTACTTTACACTTTTTAAATTGTGAAGCACATTTATAAAAAGAAAAGAAAAGAAAAACAATGACAGGTTTAGGAGTACTGATCTAATGCTTTTATTCTGGCAATGATTAGATAATATTCCAGTCTACCACTGAGAACAGATTTAGTGGAGGCAACAAGCTGCACTGTTTCATCCCATTCAGGAGAATCATCCAGCTCTAAGCAAGTTACCAAACGAACTCAGTGGAAAGTCAAATAAGAGTCTAGTCCTACAGAAACACCCGAGGTTTGGCTTAGTCAACTCAAGAAACCTATGGGCTGTCCAAACAGTTTATATATCAACACCCGATAGTCAATTCACGTGGGTCAGAGACACTCCAGACCAAACATTACTCATCCCCCATGCTCCCTTTGTTTTTAATCTTTCCCTTCTTTTTTATTTATACCTGTCCTTGTTCTTATTTCAGAGATCATTTTCTTCTGATTTTACAATTTCCATAAAACATGTTTGTGTTTTGGGGTTTGGGGAGGGATTGCATTTCATTATCTGTGAGTACTTAGTTTAATCTCTGTTTTTAGCTGCCTCAGGTATATAACTACTCTTTACCCTTTAGAATGCAAATACTAGTACCCGTGGCCACCATCGAGGCAAATGTGCATAACATCTACAAGGGAATTTAGGTACTGATTATGTCCAGGCAAGGATCTGATTTCTCCTAGACCACAGCATTTCCAGTGTACACAATCGAGAGCCTGGGGCAAAAGCACATAGGAACTCAGCATTTGAAGCCAATGGAACACATCCACAAAATGGTGACTGGGTTCATTTTGCCATCTCTATTTTCATTCATTAGATTCCTTGGAAAAAAGAAACAAATTTATATTAATTTCTATGATGTAATGGTATTGCTTAATAATTAAAGAGGCCCATTTAAAAAGTACAATTATGATGAATAACTGAGTGTGATATGGTGGATGGATATACAAAGATCAACTGACCTACTGTCAGTATTGCTCTAACAATCAGAATTCTTAAATGTAGTCAGGCGTGGTGGCTCATGCTTGTAATTCCACCACTTAAGAGGCTGAGGTAGGAGGATCATCGTGAGTTTGAAACCAGAGTTTGTTACAAAGTGAGCCCAAGGCCAGTCTGAACTGCATAGAAGATCCTGTCTCAAAAAGACCAAAAAAAAAAAAAAAAAAAGAATTCTTATATGTAAACAAATAATGCAGGCTAGCTTAAGCAGAAAAGAAATATATTAACAGATATAGAAATTCTGGGAAGGCCAGGGAATTAGGCATTTGATCAGGGAAATGGACCCAGATTACCTCACAGGACTGATGCCATGAACCTACAGTTATCACCCTCACTCAGGACAGAAACTTCAGACTGCACCATTGTCTTAATTACTTTTCTCTCATTGCTGAAACAAAATACTTGACAACCAAAGTTAAAGGAGGAAAAGTTTATTTAGCTCACAGTTCATAGAGGTTTTAGTCCATAATGGGCTGACTCCATGACAAGATGGCTTGAGGTAGGGGCATCAGAGAGGAGAAAGTTCATGGTGCCCACAAGGTAGCTGCTCCAAACCTCTTGGGTGTCCATTGCACCTTTGGCTTCATACTCACAGCCTCATATATTTTCCTCACATATTTTTCCAGGCCTTCTGAAGCCTTCATAACCCCACAACTCTTATTTTCTGTGGGTGCCTAAAACCAGCACCATGTAGATGATACCAAGGTCTGCTGCCAGCTGTAATAGTAGCCAGGCTTCCCTCTGTCTTGGCTGTAGGGGTCAAGTACCTGGATTGCTGAGCACTCTGAATCCAATTCTGAGGAAAAATTCTCCATGCTACTGCCATTCTAGGAACATGTTTTGCTGCCACAATTCTGGAATATGGTGCTCTGCTTCTTCTCAAAGCAAAGTCTTTCACTTTTGCAATTTTGAGGATGCAAAGGGTGAAAAACAGTTGCTTTTTGTGATGCCCTCAGGCCCTATTTTCTATTCTTCTGTTCCTTCTCAGTAATCGAGATCTCCTCAGCTCTGTCTTTGCAGTCCACAGCTTTACTGGAGCTTTCTTTCTGGCCAAACTCACAATGTTTTAAATAATTCTGCTGGGCAAATTTGACAATTTGTAGAGATTTCAGTCCATATCAGCTGGCTTGAAGGCAGGGTAGCACATGGCAGAGGGGCAACAGTTCATGGCAGTGGAATACAGCAAAAGCAACAAGATCAAAAGACAAGCCTCTTTGTGCCCCTTTTATCTTATCAAGACTGCTAAGATTGGGGCAATGCCAATCTAATCAGTGGATTGGTCCAAAAATCATCTACCCTTAATCCCAGCACCCTTAATCCTAGTGTTGCACCATGAATCAATCACAAACTCTAGATTTAGCCACCTCTGAAAAGCCCACCTCCCCTTGACTGCCTGAGGCTTTGGGAGAACAACCAGATACAAACCATGAACCCCTGAATGTTAAACTCTGTATGTAACAACTAGAAAACCTGCCTTTGCACACTTTGTATAGCTGCCTCAAACTATGCCAAAATGCTTCTGTAAATATCTCCATGTAATTAGCTTCTAGGTGTAAATCTAGAAAAATATATAACTAATTGGCAAAGTCGAGCTCAAAAACCCAGCTACTACTCACAGTGAGGGTGTGCAGCTGAGAAATTCTGACTTGGAAGATGGTCTTCTCCACTCACCAACAGGCATAAATTAGAAAATTCATCAAGCATAGTAAGCATGTTCAACACTCTGGATACCCAAAAAGATTAAGAAATGTCTGTTGTAAGCCATCCCTTTAATTTTCCAACATCAACATATAACCTTCTTCTATATTTAATCTTTCAAATCACAATAATATTCTCACATAAAATAATGAAACTTTCCCAGAAAAATGTACTCATCTTCTCTAAAGCAGAGAGAATCAAAAGTGTTCTTGAATATTTCACTTTATTTTATATCTACTCTTGCCATGCAGTGTCCATTCCTGCTCTGGTTCTATGCATTGATATTTTGTGTATGATGAATTGAATGGTAAAGTTCAATATCCTAACATACCATACAAAATAATGTAAAAGGATGGATAAAGAAGGATTATTAAGTAAATATATGACATAGCAAAGATAAGATGCCCATATATAAACACATAAATGATAACATACTTCTTTCTAACATAATATAATTAGCAACTTTGGGTCTTTCTTCCCAAAAGGCAGATCTGAAATTCATTAGTTGCCATAGCCACACCTGTGTGATACTTATTCTTCATTTCATTTAGTCATGATTTCCTTTTGCTTTCTTGGATAATTTAAAAATAATATTATAAAATTAACTCCAGCTAATATACATAACAAGCCAATTGGAAGAAAATAGAGAAAATTTTGGTTGGTATATAATGATATATGCATATCACATTTAGGAAGAATAGTTAAGAAAACAGTCCTCATTTCTGCAACTAGACATGAGTAGCAGAATTTGTAGCAGAATTTAGCCTTTGCCTTTAGCTAGCTCTTTAGCCAACCAGGATTCTTTCCTGGGCATTCCCAGCATAGCTTTATTCTGTTTAGAAGAACATCTGCTGGAAGAGAAATCTCTAGTGAGTTGGGGTAGTTGGGTGCTGACCAGATAGGTTGTGGGACACCAGTTCTGCCTGCTTCTCAGGTACCCGGTACATGCAAAGACCTTTCCAGGGTCTAACTCCTTATGTATAATATGTGGAAGGATCTGCTGGCATAAAGTGAGGTGTGGCAACTGCATGTGACTGCATGTGACAGCTCTGCAAAAAAGAAAGTGGGCCTTCTTCTTCCATTCCCAGAACCCAATACAATACTTGATTTAGAGCCCAAAGACAAGGCGAGGGTTAGGTCAAGAGTATAGACCTGAAGCCACAGACAGCTAGATATAAAGACCATCTCCAACTCTTTTAAGCTCTGTGTTGTTTTACAGACCTCTTAATGTCTCTCAGCCTCAGTTCTTTGTAAAATGGGAATTAAAATAGGAACCATTTTATAGAGTTGGTGTTACAACTAAGCGAGCTAATGTACATAAGTGTTTAACATGGTTCTGGACATAGTCAATGCTAAACATATCAGCTAATGTTTCTTTTTATTGCTATGGGTACACACTAATTTTTCAATGACTAAGTAAGCCTACATTCAAATATCCTGGAGTCCCTACTTCACACTTAATTCTGGGGACTGTTCTCAGCGTTTACCAATTCCATTTTACTCCTAATTAGGAGATCTGAGGTCAAAGAGGGATTTTGACTCAGAGCTCTGGGGCCCAGGTCACCTCTTCTGAACTTCTGCAAGTCCCTTGCTTGGCAGTGTCCAACTTCTGGGATAGTTCTAAGCATGCCCTCTGGAGCACAGAACCATCTGACTCAGTCACCAACCTTACCACCCCCCAGACCCAAGCTATTGGGTTCCCTTCTCCTCCTGTTTCTACTCCCCTAGTCTTGACTACATGAGGATGCCCAATAAATATCACTACCAGCCCCTGTGGCCAGATACATGGCCTTTCTCAATGGGCCTTTCTCACTTTGCTATCAGTGTAGCTGAGAATAAGGATGTATTGTGGAAGGAAATAGGCTGATTCACTGAGAGTCAGTCTGCCAAAGCCAATGTGTAAATGACTGAGTTGTCCAATTATTGAGAATTCATTTTTGTTTCAGTTTTACCATCACTTTCTTACAACCACAAAGCAGCCTGCCAGGTTAATAGGATTCAGAGTCCTTATGTGTGTCAATGTTCTCCTTTAATCTGGAGTCAAAATGTCATGGATTCAGAAGTGAGACTCTTGGAAGGAGATTGAATCTTGGGTGGGCTAGTTGATGTGCTGGTAGCTGTTGGATCCTGGAATGATGTATCTATCTCCTCCTGGCTCCTTCCTTCAGTCCCTGCTTCCTAGTTGCCATGATGAGAGCAGTTTCCTCCACCGTAGGCGAGCCCTTCAATCATGCTGTATCTTCAGTCCTTTCTGTATCTGAGCCAGTAAACCATGGACTGAAACTTCTGAAACTGTGAGCCCAAATAAACTTCTCTTCCATTAAGTCGTGGTTGCTGGGTACTGTGCCTCAGCAATGAGGAAAGTGATTAAGACACTGTTTAAAGGCAGAGTGCTCCAGAGTTAGACACCATTTTACTGTGAATGATGGGCTCTCTCTGAATGTAGCCTCCTATCCTTTACCTTTACAGACATGTCCCTTGCTCTTCCCTTGCCTTCTCGTCTACTTTTACAGGTGCTTCTTGCTCTGCCACCAAATAGCAGCAACCACCTTTCCTAAATACAGCCAAGTCTTTGACAGTTCTCAGTGAATTAGCCACTCAGGGATCTGATGATTCAGCAAATTGACTTCCAGCAAATTAAGTCCTGGTGAGCTGACTTCTAGCAAATTAGCCATTCGATAAATTAGTTCTCATTGAGTTGACCTAGATCCATGAGCAATCCGGGTTCCCAAGTAATATGTTAGAATAGAATACCAACTGAGAGCAAAAAGAGTCACATTTTTATAGTGTAAGAGAACTAGGACTCCCTGACTCTTAATCAGTGTCTGCACCAGTACGCGGATGCACATGTGTGCATGCACACACACATTCACACACTCACACTCACACACACACTTTTACGTAGCTGCCCCGATACAGTAGCCAGGGTCTCTTTGTAATGACCCAGCAGTCCTCAAGAGAAAGCAGAAAAGAAGATGGAATGAGGCCACTTGGAAGCTTGCCGCCTGGAAACAAGGGATGGTAGAAGCCAGAATATATGCCAGAGTTGGTTGCTGAAAAAAAATCGCTTGGTTGAGAATCAAGTTTGGTAGCTTCACCCCGGAAGACTGATGAGCAGTAGCCAAGCATGGGCAAAACCCTAAATGCTTGCACTAACACTGAAGGTAAATACAGTCATCTCTCTATCCAGGAGGACTAGTGCCAAGACCCCCATGGATACCAAATGCTGAGGCTGCTCAAGTCCCATATGTAAACAGCACAGTATTTGCATATAAGTTATGCACCTCCTCCTGTACGTTTTATGTTATCTCTGGGTAACTTATGATACCTAACACAGTGTAGGTAGTTATTATTCTGCATTGTTCAAGGAAAATGAACCAGGCATGGTGGTGCATACCTGTAATCCCAGGACCCAGAAGCCAAGAGGTTGAGACAAGGAGGATCGTAGTCAGTGTGAGGCTAGCCTGGGCTACATAGTGAGTTCATTTTTTTTTTTTTTTGGTTTTTCTCTGGTACCAGGAACGGAACTCATGACCTTGCGCATGCCAGGCAGGCACTTTTGCCGCTGAGCTAAATCCCCAGCCCCTACATAGTGAGTTCAAAGCCAGGCTGAACTACATAGCGAGATCCTGTTTCAAAAAAAGAAAAGCAAAATGATAAGAAAAAATGTGTACGTATTTGGTGAAGAAGCAATTTTTCCTGAACATTTTCAAGGTTGGTTGGATCTGTACATGTGTTCAATTACAAAGGGTTGACTGTGCTGTCATTAACTCCACAACACAGAAGAGAAAAACCAAAGAAGGGAAGTAACTGACTCAGTATCACATGGCTAACAAATGGTGGAACCAACATTTAAATCTCAAACCAAGGACTTTCTGATGGAATCAAGACTTGGTCTTGGTTCAGCTACAGGGTTAGGAAGGTTTCAGGGCCACTGTCCAACAGAGAACAAAGCCAGGGCCCAGGACAATGGAGAGGAGAGGACAGAGAAGAGCAGACTAAAAGAAACTGAACTCCTGCTCGTGCCTAGAGCTGGTGCCAGCATTAACAGTTCTGAAGCCGGGTGTGGTGGTACAAGCCTGTAATCCCAGACTCAAGAGGTTGAGGCAGGAGGATAACTGCAAGTTTGAGGGCAGCCTGGGCTACATAGTAGCCTGGCTAGTTCAGTTCAGAGGCAGCCTGGACTACACAGTGAGACCTTATCTCAAACAACAACAGTAACAAAAAAAAAACAAAAACAAAAACAGTTCTGAGAGTCTGGCAAGATTCCTGTTGCAAAGGAAACCCGGAGTTGGAACACAGCAGAAAGTGGCAGAGCCAGCACTGTGTGTAGACAGGTTGCACTCTGAAATTCGGCTCACATCTGTGGCTGAGGAAGATGAGCGGGGGGACAGAAAAAGGGAAGATTTTCCACATCCAAGGCAGGGAAGGCCAGCTCCATCAGGAGAGGAACTTTTCCAACAGGGACATCTGAGGACAAACCATTGCTTGACCCTTGGAGGTATTTCCCAAGTTGGGATCATAAGTCAGAGACGGCCCTATCATTAGAGGCTGTGGGGACAGAAGAGCCCCTCCTAGTTGTCACACGCAGCCCACTGGGGCACTTCATCCAGCAAAGCAAACATTGGTTATTGGTTGGAATACTTATCAAATGTCAATTAGTGCTCTACCGTAATTGATGTCTAATTAACATACCATCACAGGTTGTTGGATGCCAATTAAATCCTAAACAGTCCTTTTTATTTTATTGCACCAACAAGACAGTAATTGTACATTTCTCAGTTCAGTAACTTTGGAGTTAATTTTATTGTGAGCTTTTTGGAATATGGAAGCCCAGAGAGAACTCTCAGGCAGATATTGAATGGATGTGCTGCTTTGATGTTGCTAAAGCCTACCTTATGTTCAGTCCCTTCATGAGAAATCAAATCATTCATTTCTGGAAAGGTGGAAGTCCATGGGGTGTTGGTGCCATGCTCAGGTGAGCGCCATCAACAGGAGGGAGATGGAAAGGATCAGAAGGGAGGGAAAGCAAGTAGGCCCTGGGCTTCCTCCCTGCCTGCCCTGGCCAAGAGTGTCTCCAGGAAAGGCATTGCTGAGCGCCGGGCACACACGGCAAGTGGAATGGGGCTTGCAGGCATGGAAACAAGTCATGTTGAGTCTCCAGCATACATGCAGAAGACATGATCTGCATGCACTGCTTCTGCAACTTGGAGAGAGATCCTGGCCCTCTGCCCTCCACAGAAGAGGAACAATGGCTACATGGGAGCCTGAAGCACCGCAAAGCAGCCACCAAATCAAGCAGAGAGCAAAGGTGTGAGGATCTTAGCTGAAGTATGAGAGACAAGGCCTCTATCCTGGCCATGGGAAGATGTGCTGTTATTAAGTAGCATCCCTCAGCTCCAAGCTCCCCTTCTACCTCAGCTCAAGGTTGGGACTACGCCAACCCCATTCATTCCTGCCTTGCCACCTGTGCCCTGTTAGAATCTACCAGTAGGAGTGCTGGAGGGAGATGTGAGGCTGGAGGAGGGAGCAGGATTTGCTCCCTTTGCATAGGCCTACCAGTTGCTATGAGCGTCACCCCAGCAACCTTTTCACTCCCTCAGAGGCAGGTCCTTCTTCCACCAGTGGCTGAGCTCACCCTGCCATTTTTCTCATCCCTCTGACCCCACCTAATAGAGAGACCCAAGCCCTAGCCAGCACTTCCAATGGGTAGTGTCAGCTCCTGCTCCATGGAGCTCTTGTCCAGACGTTAGGTTCTAGTTGTTCCACTCTCTTCATTATTCTTCCCATGGCTTTCTACCTTTGTGATACTCTGGAATCCTTCTTGTGCCCTTTCAGTTACAATTCTATGCCTGTGGACAATTCCTTATATGAAGTACTCTCTGTTCAAATAACTGATATGGTTCTGCTTCCCAGGGGAACCCCAACTGATGAGGAAGGATGGACCAGAACCCGAAGGACCAATATATATGGGCTTCCTGAAACTCTTGTAACACCTATGTGGGCATGGCAGGCAGGGTGAGCCTATGGACTGCTGTTCTTTGTGTGTCTTTGGGCAAGTTGCTTGGCCTCTCTCTACCTCAGCTTCTTCATCTATAAAATAAGGGTGATACAAGTCTCATATGAGTCACTTTCCCATCATTGGGACAAAATACCCAACACACAACTTAAAAGAGGAGAGGTTTTGGCTCATAGTTTTGATGGATTCAGTCCATGGTCCTCTGGCTCCAAGGCAGAAACAGCATGGGAGAGCAAGATAGCAGAGGAAAGCTGTTCACTGCATGGGGACTAAGAAGCATAAGAGAAGGGAGGGACCAGGAGTGACACCCTTCCCAGTCACAACATCACTGAGTCCACCAGGCCTCACCTCTGAACATGAGACTTTTAGAGGACATTTTAGAACTAAGCCATAACAAGTTCCGACTTCATCAGTTTGCTTTGTATATTTAGTGACACATTACATGAAAGTATAACCAAGTGACTGAGGGTTCTTTTGCTCAATTGAGAGAGAAATTATGAATAGGAAGAGTGTAGCTCTCTCCATGTTGGCTGGTCTGAGCTTTGAATATCAGAAGCTCTCATCTTAACATCAATCTGTTACAGCCCTCAGCCTTGAATATCAGTAGTTCTCAGCTCCTCATGTTAGCAGCTCTCCTCATTGTTCTTCAGCTGCTGGAGTAGCAGATACCAACAGCTCTCTCAAGTTCTTCCAGCAAGCAGAGCTTAGAACTCTTTCAGCAACCAGAGCCAGCAGCTTCCCATTGTCCTCTGTCACTCTGTGGCTGCTAGCTGCCCTCCATATTACCAGTCCTAGTTGCTGTGTTCAGTGCCAGTAGCCTTTAGTATTAGGAGTTTTAAATGCATCCACCTCAACCTGCTGTACTTAAGATAGAAATCACAAATGGGCAAAATAAAACAATTCAAAAGAGGCTTTGTTAGGGCCAACACTGCAGCACAAGAGAGAATGACATAGGGGATAGACACCCCGAGTCACTCAATAAGGGTAACAAAGGGCTGCTTATGCAGACAAGAGGGGCAGGCCCACACATGCATACAGCCTCCTGCCTGCTAATGAGCTGCAGAGTTCTGCTTAACCATGCAGGCGTACTGGGCCCACCAGCCCTGGCTGCCGTGTTAGGCGAAGGGCTTCTCCCGGCTTGGGATGGGGACATCTGAAACACCTGCAAAGAGGTGGCTGTGCGGGGTGTGAAGTCAGCTGGGATCCTCACAGGGTCTCTGAAGCTCTTGAAAGCAGGCACTCCTGTCTCAAAAGCACTTGGAAGACTGCCTGGCATAGAAATGCTCGATAAGTTCTGCCCATCATCTTCATCATTAGATTGATTAGAAGAGTAGTGTGGGAAATCGATGCACAAAAAGTGAAATTGTTTGCTCCTACCAGCTGTTGACATGCAAGTCAGTGCTGTGATAAGGAACTGACCCAACCAACACACCTGAGTCCTGGGTGAGGGCCATGGGTATGGGGGGGGGGGACAGGAGTCACTGGCAAGGACTGGACAGCCTCAGCATGTAAGTTCTGTGAGTGCCCCCAACACCTTCCCTGCTTGGGCCTCACTATCCTCAGGGCTTGAGGCTCAGTCTACAGTCTTGCTACAGTGTTCAGCTCCTCCATGGAACTTCCCATGGGAACAGAGCTCTGGGCAGAGATGCCTCCCTATCTCCCATATCACCTTCCCCAGGAAGCAAAAGTGATGTGACCACTCAGCATCTTGAAGCCTGCCATGCTTTGTCCAATCTCTTCCAACCACCTTGGAAGGACCCATCACATGGTGGGATCAGGGCACACGCAGACAAGACCACTGCAAGAGATCTCAGCTCTAGACAGCACGGCTGCCAACCAAGGGGATCTCTTGGCAAAGTTTGAGTGGCAGGCAGGCAGGCGCAGACAAGGACTGCAGGCTGTGAGGGTGGTTTCTTGCATGAAATGGGACAACGACACCTACCTCCCAAGACTGACTGAGGATGCATGGGTGATACAAGTGGCACAATGCCAGGCATGTGTTAGGCAGCCACTCACTGCTCACTCTCATCCCTGTGATTATGAATAGCATGTCCCTCCTTATGCCAGCATTTCTTCCCTTCCACAGGCAGGCTGTGCTCTCTCTGGTAGAGGTGGGTCTACACTGGTTTCCAGCCTCAGCTCTCCTTGATACTCACCTGGGGAGTGAGAGAAAGATCTGTGACCTTCCTGACCTCAAAACTAAGTGAGAATGACTGGAAATAGATCAAGGTTTCAATGTTCATATCTATAGCATTATCACTCCCCTACTTCAAATAGTCTAATGTGCAGAAGTCTAGGGACCACTGACCTAACTTGCAGTGATGGGAACCTATGGCACATGTGCTACAGTGGGCTGCTTGTGCCACTGAAAGCTCTAAAACGTTTGCCATCATCGGCCTAGGGCAATGATTTCCAACCAGACTGAAGTACTAGGATCCATGGGGGCTTTAAAAAGTACTGACCTCTGGGTCTTGCTCTGGACCAGTTGTTCGTAGCATTTTTTGGGTATCAGAGTCACTGGAGGGCTCATTACTGCAGACTGCTGGCTTTTTCCAGAGTTTCTGGTTCAGTGCATCTGGGGCCCAGGGGTTGGTATTTCTAGCTAGTAATGCTGCTGCTGTTGCTGCTGGTATCAGAGCCTTATGGGGAGAATCGTTGTCCTGGAGTAGATTGATTACATGAGAATTGTTGGAGTGGGACCAGATGATTCCAACTGGAAAGCGAGCTCAGAGCCCCTCTCTGGGCTGTGGCATGTATTCAAGGGAAGGTCATACTGGAACCTGCTAATGTGGGGCTAACTGGACTCCACGAAAGTTAGGAGCACCCACTGGGAGCTGGTAATTCAGGAAGCCACAGACCCACTCCATGTCCTTGTAGACTGGGCAGGGCTCATGCTGGACTCACCAGGCAGTAACCTGGTACAGCTCCTCTGGCAAGAGAGCAACATGTCACATAAATGATATTTTGTGTGCATTGCCCCCGAAAGCTTGTGTGTTGGAGGTTTTGTTCCATGTGCAGACACACTGGAAAGTCTAAAAAGGTGGGGCCTCTCTAGTGGAAAGTGACCGGATCATTGGAACACCACCCTTTGGAGAGATTAATGTACTTCTCATGGACACTGCTTTGTTCCTATGAGAAAATATTATTATAAAACAAGCAAGCCCATCCCCTGAATCTCTGACTTCCTGCTTTGTCACTGCTGTAGCACACATTCTCCCCTTTGTGATACCATCCATGGTGAGGTACCTGTCAGAGGTCAAACCAGTAAGGCTGCCCAAACTTGGACCTCCAAAACTGTGAGCTAAACAAACTTCTCTTCTTTATTAAGCATCCAGCCTCCAGTATTTTATCATAGCAATTAAAAATGGCCTAATACGGGGCTGGAGATTTAACTCAGTGGCACAGCGCCTGCTGGGCAAGTGCAAGGTTGTGAGTTCGATTCCTGGTACCAGAAAAAAAAAAAAGGCCCAATATGTACAGGCTGTGTGTAATGCCTCTAGGTTGTTTATTTCTTCCTTGTAGGCTGAGACACATTAGCTCAAAAGACTGCCAGCACCAAATTAAAAATTTTGCCCAAGCTATTATTTTAAAAATAGCTCTAACAAGTGAAATATTAGCCATTTAGAGACTGCCCACTTTGCTTGCCCCTACACCTTACCTGACAACTGTTACCCACTGATAAAACGACACAAGGTTGTATGCTGTTCAGAGCCTTGGGCTCTGACTCCCCTCCACACTGCTGCTGAGTATCCTCATGGAGGCACATAGGCCCCTCTCGATGCCCCTCTCTCCCACCGTACCCTTGGCCTTCTGTACCTGGGTGGTGACCAAGGTGTCCAGTAGCCTCCAGAGAGACCCCTGCTGGAGGAAGTCTCCCCTGCACCTCCAGCATGGCCCAGTGGATCTTATGGTTGCTGCCTCTCACAGCCTTGTCTTTCTCTTGATCAGCCTCCAAACCCCCACCAGTTGAGAGGAAAACATGACCCAAGGACAGAGCCCATCAGGAATAGTGCCTTTCTGGGGCAAGCCCAACAGCAGGGCCCCAACCCCTCCAGAGCGCTATTGAAGGGGTGCATCCCTGACACCTCCATGGAGAAGGGCTGGCACTGCAGCCTGGAGCCATGGGACCTGGAGACACGTTCTGGAAAAACCACCCCTTGGGACTTGTGGTTTACCTGTGTACATGGGATGAAGCTGAGATCTAACTGCTCTTGTTTCCCAGATATTTTATTGACCTTATCTATTACAGGAGCATGTGTCACTGTTCTAAAATGTCATTTTTATCATGAACTAAATCCTTGTATTACTTGCATACATTTCTACATTTTAATATTGTCCATTGATATACCCATTTATATAGCAATACTGTGTTCTTTCAACTATTGTCCCTGTATAATAGACTTTAATATCCAAAAACAAATTTAATATTTTGGCATTTTTTGTATCAGAGTTTCCTTGGGTATTCTTCTATGTCTTAAAATGTAGATAAACATTAGGAATAACTTAAGTGTTTAAAGACATAAAATAGGAGCTTGATTATCTTTTAGTTGTGCTGGACTGTTACTCACAGACAAACCCAAGGGCATTGTCATCTTGACAGTGTTAATGTTCCAGGCCCTGAATCACTTATTGAATGAACTTTCCTGAGGGTACTTATGTACAAAGTCCACGGGAGGTGCCAGGACACTGGGCATTGTCGGCTGTGACCCCCACACTCTCACAGCTTATTATGAACTTTAAAGAATCACTAACACAGAAGGGAGAGTGGAATTCTGGCCACAAGGTGCCACTGTGGTTGTTAGTAACCTACTCCTCCCCTGGTCAGTGCCAGCAGAGAAGCCATCTGCTTGTAGCCCCTGTGAGGCACACAGGAGCTGCACCCACCAAATCTGGGCATGAGTGTGTGTGTGTGTGTGTGAGTGTGTGTGTGTGTGTGTGTGTGTGTGTGTGTGTGGTCAGATAGAGAGACCTTGGATACTGGGGACATGTTGAATGACTCAGAAGAGCAGCAAAAAAGAAGGAAATTGGAAATAAAATGTCTCAATCTGAGTCCTTAGGGTTGTTGCAGATGGGCTCACCTTAGAAAGGGGATTGAGGAGATGATGGGATATAGCAACATGAGGGAGAGAAGGAGGGAAGTGGGTCCCTGGAACCCAGCAAGGATTCAAAAGTGAGAATTGAAGCCCATAGTGAGAGTGAAGAGAGACCTCAGCACAAAGAAGGGAGGTGGCAATCAGTGCTTTCTCCCTGAGCTCCAGTTTGCAGTGTGGGGCAGTAGCTCAGACCTGCAGAGGCATAGTGACTACTGGAAACCCCAGAACCCTCCATGGAGAAATGCACGTGGAACAGAGCAGTAGATGCTGCAGACTACAGTGGCTGGTGAGTTAACTGGTTCGGATGCTCTGCCCCGAGGAGAGGGTGATTGGCTCATAGCCATTTTGGAAAGGGGCCAACGGAAGTCCAAACTCAGAGCAGCTGCAAGTTGGCTCCCTCTTGTAGCTCCAAGTGTCAGGGTGAGCCACAACCAAGTTCAAGCCAACAGATCAAGTTCAAGCTGATAGGAGTCACTCAGAATGTTATAGGCTAAAGAACCCATAGCCAGAAAGCCTCATAGCCAGAAAGTGGCAGCCTGAACGTCAGTGGAACTAAAGGCCCAGGTTTGCTGCATTTATCATCGCCACCATAATTCTACTGCTGGCTTGCTGGGATCAATCAACACAGATCTGGGCTCAGTCTGCCCCTTCTGTCAATCAGACACAGCAGAGACACACCTTGAAGAGGACTTTTTTTTCCTGCTTTTCTTCCTTACTTTGCTTTTTTATTGTTTAAAATTTTTTCTCTTTTTTCATAATTGTTTATTTTGTTTTTATACCATTGAAAACATTGTTTCTAGTTTTTGTTTGTTTGTTTTTGGTCTGTTCTTATTTCTGTTTCTTCCTTCTTACTTTCCCTCCTGTCTCCTTCAACATTTCTCAAAACTTGTATAATCTTCCTTTGTCCTCCAGCCTTGCTTATAATCACTTTCTCTTCTATTTCTTTATTTTCCCCAGACCCTTTTAAATTTTCTCCCCCAGGGTAAAATTGTCATATCAAGGGGATACTTACTGTACACAACTTTCAGGTTTGTTTTAGATTTCATTATGTAATTGTAAATCCCGTTCATACAGTTAAGGGTGGCAAATTAATAGTTACCACAGTTTGTCATTTTCTAGGTTGCCTTTGATGCTATTGTTATTATTGATTGTACTACTTTAGCCAATGTGACATAATTGTTCTATTCAGTGGTTCTTCCTTGAATGCCAAGATTGAGATTGCCTGAGGGTCACAAACAATACTATAGGCCAGTGCCAAACAAACAGGAGCTAGACCAAATAGGCAGCAACTTCTCACCAATAAACTGAAGAAGTAGGATCTTACAACAGACTCAAAATTCAAAAGCCAGCTACATCTGGAAGACATCTCTAAGAAGTAGTCATTTCCTAAGGATTATTGATGTTAGCAATAAAGATACTTATCATAAACAATGTACAAGCATCAATGCAGGAATTAAACTGAATATATAGAATATGAGAAGACAAACTGGCAAGATACAACCCCAGACTTCTAGCTCACCAAAGGCAAAGCTAGAGGCAATGGGTATATCTGTTAACAGGTTAACACCTGAGGAACAAGTGGACAAAAAACATTCACTGAAGTCGGACATGATGTCACATGCCTGTAAACCCAGCACTCAGGAGGCTGAGGCAGGAGGATTGCTGCAAGTTTAAGAGCAGCCTGGGATACAAAGTGAGCTCAAGTCCAGCCTGAACTGCATAGTGAGACCTTGTCTCAAAAAAAAAAAAAAAAAAAAAAAAAAAGAACATTCACTGAAGCAGTTTGTCATGTGAAAAATCAGAAACACATCTCCTCATCCAGAGAGGGAAGGCTGTGTAAACTTTGATTTATCTGTCAAAACATGCCTGCTAAAATTTGGATCTGGAATATCCTTAGGAACCCATGTGCTGGTCCTCAGCTTGACACTACTGTGGAAGTGGTGGCATCTTTAAGAGTTAAGGCCTAGTAGGGTTCTTCAGGTTCTAGGAAGCATGCCTCTCACCTTTCACACCCAGCCATGAAGGGATGGGTTGCTCCACCATGATGAGCTGCCTCACCACAGGCCAGAAGCAACAATGCCAATTGGTCATCAAACGACGTAAAACTTTTCCTCTTCATAAGTCGATGGTTAGTCAGCTTTCTTATTTCTGGCACAAAATATTTGACACTCAGAACTTTAAAGGAGATCTTTATTTGGCTTATAGTTTCTGTGGGTTCAGTCCATGGTCAGCTGGTTTGAAGGCACAGATGGCATAGTGAAGGACCTGCTGTAGGAAAGCTGCTCAACCCATGGCAGCCAGGAAGCACAGAAAAAAAGAAGCCAGAGACAAAAATACACCTCTCTAGGTCACAGCCCCAGTAACCTACATTCCCTCCGACCGAACCCCACCTATGGACATGAGACTTTTGAGGGACATTTTAGATCTAAATCATAACAGTCAATTATCCTGGTTATTTTGTTACAGTAATGGAAGTCTACCAGAACTCCACTGTGGTATAAACTACATTCTACAAATCAACAGGAATAATTCTCAAGAGCATATAGTTGAATAGAAATTTGATCAACTTTAGGAGCCTGAGAGTGGAAAGAAAGAGAGGAGAAATTGGGGCTTTAGATGTATTTTTAAAATTTAATTTCTTGAAATAGAAAGAGAAAAGTAAAACAAATGTGGCAAGCTGTTATTATCTATTAAATCTGGGTGGTGAATAGCCATTTCTTATTTTCTGTAGTTTGCCAGTGTTTAAAATGTTTCATAATAAAAAAAATTAAAGAATATTGTAAAATAAAATCCTCAAGAGATCTTAGGTTCCTAGAAACACAGAATAATATGATAAAGAAAGAGCTTCATGGGGAGCCTATTTTCCTATAGACAAGAAAATATCTGGAAGAACTTCCAGGGAGGCATTATAGAATGGCCAACACAGTTTAGGTCCTGAGGAATAAAAAGGGAAAAGCCAGGCACCTCAAGAAAACACACGAGCAAAGTCCAGGGTAGGAGAAGAATGATGCTTAGCTACCTGGATGGGTCCAAGGTCAGAGTTTTACATTCTCCCTGCCTAGGGATTGTTCTCAGGATGAACACATGGCCCAGTCAGTCACCAACACAATGACAATTCCAGGGCTCCCTGGAAAGGGACTCTACCCTTTCCCTAGGGCATGATGGGGTGGACCATAGAGCAGGCCAAGAGAGGAGCTTCAAACTAGATCCAACATGGAAAAAAAAAAAAAAGTAGAGCACAGAGGACAACATGAAATGGCTCAAACCCTATAGCTTCCTTTAGGCCCAAAGCGAACCACACCCACAGCCAGTCCCACTCTGGTTTTCGATCATTTGCTTGAGCTAATGAATGTGTGGCTTCACCCCTTGCCCAATTTTGAGTCAGTTGTCCTGATTTCAACTTCAGGTTCCTTCCCCGGTCCCCGCAAATTATGGTGTCTTCATTCTGGCCTTTTGGCAACCAGGCTGGTGGCCCGAGGGTAGCCTCTATCTCCCTCTATCTCAGGGACCTCCTTGGTTCATCCCAGGAACCCTGCCCCTAGGCCTAGAGAGCCCAGAGCCTAGTGACAGACCCTGCTTGATCGGTCACAGTGGGGACTCCAAGGGCACAACACCTTCTTGCTCTGTGAAGCGTGCAAGTCAAACACTGCTTGCTCCTTGCACCCGGCACAGTTAGCATCTCCCCTTTTGATCGACGAGGGCCATTTCTGCATTCTCTTCTCATCACCATTAACACAGAAAGAGCTCCATAATGACACCAGCCGCACAGGTCTTGCTCTCCATTCATCTCATTGTAGATGAAACTATCTTGTTACTAGGGTAGACTGGAGGCAGAAGCTCTGTGCCACATGTCACAGGGCAATTCTCCCTCATTACTCCATCTGCTCAGATGAGCTGGGTGGCCACTCCTGTTTCCTGACTCCAAGCTCAGAGGAGACAGAGCTCAGACCTCAACTGCAGTGAGTCCTGAGTGCCTGGCGGGGAAGGTGGCATGTTTCCTATTAATGACCTCATAGTTCCATCTTTGCACAAAGCAGTGCAACAGAAAGAAATGGGGTGGTGGGATTCACGGGGGAGTGGAGGCAAGGGAATGGTCTGGAGCTGGCCAGAAGTCCCCAGTCGCACTGTGCTCAGGTTGGCACCAGGGGAGGAAGATGGCAAAGCCTGGTGTAATTCATGAGGCCCCAAAGCAGCCAAGCCAGAAGGCAGAAGTTTAGGGACCTGGAAGTCGACTCTGCAGGGGATGTGCTCTGCTCCCCATGCCTGGCCCACCACTCCCTCATGGCCTCTCCTGGTCGGTGGCCGACTGCCTTTGCACACCTCGTCCTCAGGACTATACAGCACTCAGAAAGGAAACCCCTTTCTGGTGTGCAAGCTCCAGGCAGCTCAGGGTCTCCAGGGCACAACATTGCCTGTAAATGAACACAGGCAGAGCATGATGCAGGGAAGCTTGTGGCAGTGGCCTCCTTGCTTTGGACACAGGGGACACTACCGCACGGCCCCAGAGAGGAAGTAACACTGGCATCTGTCCCCCAGACATCAATCTTTCCTGAGCTGCAAGGTCAGAGGGCCCGGAGAGACGGACACACTCCACACACATCCACAACTACTACACAGACAACATACACACCACACACCCCATGCACTCCACATACCACATAGCTACACCACACCACACACACATATACACCATGTACCACACACCACCACACTAAAAAAACACCACTCACCCCACACCTAACATGAACACAGGCACCCCACACACCCACATCATACTCCTTATACACACATACATATACTATACAACATATACTGCCTACATACACAGCATACACACACAACACACATTCCACATATATACACATCATAGACCACACACTACACACATATACACATGCGTGACACACATTCCATATGTATGCACATCATATACCACACATCTCATATATATATATATATCACATGTACACCATATACTACACCACACATAAACACATACCACATGCACACAATATATAAAGACTGTACACACTACATACACACACCTCACACATACCATGTACACACAGACACACACATACTACACAAACACCAACACACCTCATGCATACTGCACAAACCCTAGGAAGACGGATAGCAGTGTCTTGTACGATATTCAAAACACTATACCTGTGATGTCCTTTATATCATGGAATAGGATGCTAAGGCATTCAGGCCTGGCCCAGATGGTGACACTGCTGCCTGCCTGGCAGGACACCAACTGCAGACTCAGAGGCACCTGACCTCAGCACCTTCCCAGGAGCCTAGCAATGAGAACCTGCAGACCTGAGCACAGAACAGAGTTTTAGATAGTTTTAGATTTAGATTTAGAGTTTAGAGAGTCAGTCCTTTAATTGGGGCTGTTTGTTGGGGGCCTTGGGCTCAGGAACTCGCACTCTGGAAATTTATCTCGATGGCCATGGGGGGCGGGGGCATGGATGTGAGTCAGCTGTGGGAGATGAGCGGGCCAGCAGCCCTGGGGCCGTGCAACACCACTCAGCCAGCAGGGGCTAATCTGCAGGCACTAGGGAGTGCATGTGTGAACAAAGGGCTCAGTGGGCCATCATGCACTCAACCTGGGGCAGAGCTGTCCCAGGGGAGGCGTGGCTAGCCCGGTCCAGTGGCCAGAGGGGCGGGATAGGACTGGGCATGGATCTGGCTGTCAATGGTCCTCCCCAGGCCACCGTGGACTCCGCCTCTCCTCACCTGGGGATGCTGGCCTGTGAGGGAGCTCAGAGGCAGGCCAAGCCCCATGCCCCTCCCACCAGGAATCACCCTTCTGGGCTCCCACAGGGATGCGGACAGGGCACCTTCGGCTCTAACTTCCCTTCCATTTTCTCTTCATTTCGGGGTTAGAGCTCCTGAAGCCTCCTGGGCAGGGAAGGCACGGTGGACAGCACTTTGGCCAAGGGACGGACACAGTGGCTCCCTCAGCCTCTTGGCCCACTGTCCACATTGGCACAGTCCATTCCTGACTCGATTCTTCCAGGGGTCCTGGAGGTCTGTGGGTGCCACCTGGGCATGGAGTCACCAAGTGCAGATTTGAATAAAATACGCCACTCACCCTGCTCAGCCAGAGACCCCAGCAACAGCTCCCCTGGGACTGCTAAAAGGAGAAGGCCTCAGACTTAAATTCATCTGCTTGCATCTGAGCAATGACAGATAAGACAAAGTAAAGATGATCCACTCACAAGGGGCCCCCAGAACCAACACACGTTTAGAGGGCGCTGCCGACAACAAGATCTGACAGCCTTTCTTGGAGATGGAAATAAGACACAGGCGCAGGACAACTTAATTGGTTGCAGCTTAATTGGTTAATGGGTGACAGAGCCTCATATAATTAACTAAAGCTCAGAGGGCACGATTAGACTCTGCTGGTGCGGTCTGCTGGGCCCAGTGCCTGCAAAACCTGCTGAGCAGAGAAACCGTGCATGGGGGCGGGGCACCCATGTGGTGCTTGTCACTGGCTGGGGCTTGTTCAGGGAGGGCACGGCCTGCACTTAGGCTGAAAGACCCAGTAATAACAAAGAAGGCCTGCTGGGGACTCTGCCATCTCAGCACACGTCCTGGGAGGAAGCCCGGGGCTAGGATAAGGAACAGGTCAAGTGGCAATGATGGTGACACCAGAAAGCACAGCAGTGGGCCCACCTCCAGCCATGCTAAACCAGTGAAAATGGGCTGAAGCCAGAGAGGATGGAAAGCAACCCCGAGCTGCCTTGCCAAGTCCCTGCCTGTCACCCTCCCTGCCCTGGGAGGGAAAGAGGGTCCTAAGCCAGTCGAGGATGTGCTTTCATGTTGCATGCCCAACTCAACACGGCACAGAGCACAGAGGAATCCAGGTGTGTTAACACCACACCCAGGCTGGGGTGGGTGGAGTGTCCTGGTGACGGGGACACATGGCCTGAGCCTAGCAGGAGCAAGTGACAATAAAAGAGTAGAGATGGAAAGCAAGGGGCCGCCAAGCAGGAAGCGGGAGTGTCCTCCTGGCCTGGGAAGGAGCAGCTCCACTGGGGTGGGCTCAGGGCCCCCAACCCTGTGGCACATGGGAAGTGAACCTGCATGCAAGGAAGACCCCTGCTGGGTGTAAGGCGCAGCTGTCCACATCCACCACAGCCAAGGGTGCCCAGCGTCCCACCGTCCACGCCATCAAGTGCACAGCCTCTGGGACCAGAGCCCCATGGGCCCCCAGGTAAGCAGCAGGGTGGAGGAAGGGACTCTTCTGCCCCCCAAGCCCAGCTCTGCGCCCCTTCCCAGGCAGCAAAGTGGGCAGGAGGCTTCTCAGAGAGGAAACCCCAGAAGCCCCCACGTAGCTACTGCACTGGAGGGCACAGCTTGCATATACCATGAGGGCAGAGCGCTACAGGCCTCAGAGTCATGGAACGTCACAGCTTGGATGCTGGGCCCTGCCCGGGCGGCCCATATGACCAGGAAAACACAGGGAGCCCATCAGAGAGAGGCTTCCTGTAGGGCTGCTCAAGCCAACCCGGATCAAGACCTTGGAGGACAAGCAGTGCTAACATTATCAGAAAGAGCTGTGGAATGGAGTGAAGGCCTGCTTAGGAGGGCAGGAGACCTGCAGCATCTGCACACCCTTCAGCATCACAAACACACTGAGGTCCAGAGAGGTCAAGCCACTTCCTCAAGATCACACAGCAGGTTTGAACTGAGGTCTGCCAGGCTGCACAGCTCAGAATCATAGCCCCAGCCCCAGCCCCAGCCCCAGGCTGGACTGAGGTCTGAGTCCGGCCAAGAACGCAGCCCTTGCAGGAGCATCAGGTCCCATTGGCATCCCTTGGCGGTCACTTGCAGGCCACAGATATGGAGGCCAGCAGAGGACCCAGGAGGCTGATGGTCTCTCAGGCTCCCCTAAGGCACCAGACAGATGGGTGACCAACCTTCCAGGTTTGCCCTGGACTGAGGGGCTACCTGCAGGGAACTTTCAGTGTCAAAGCCTAGAAAGCTGGGCAAATTGGGATGAAATAGTCGCCCTCTAGGCAGACTGCAGAGGACCGGGCTGGGCAGACACTTGTGCAGGTGAGCATCAGAGGAGACCTGAGAGCCATGCTGGCTGCACCCCTGACTGCCGGGTCCCCTGGGGTGGCCCCTTCAGACCCATCCCCAGGACACCCAGGGGTTCTACAGCAGGAATTACAAGTGGATTCCAGGGGGCAGCGTATGAGCTGTCAGGACATCACGCTTCAAATAAACCCATCTGAAGTCCAGATCAGCATGTCTGCCTGCCCCAAGGCGTTTTACATCCTGGGTATCATCACCCCAAAGCTTCACCTTGTAACCTGCAGCTCTCCGGCCCAAGGACATCCACCTCTCTGTACAGTGTCCTGTCTCTCCTCAAGGTGACCTTGTTTCTACACAAACCTCCACATCTGGGGCCTCGAAACCATGCCAGCTCTGGGCATTCAAGGGACCCTAGAGATGGTCCCCACCACCTGCAGTGATCCCCTGGCTTGCGCAGGTGGTGGGGGCAGCTGCCAACACTCTGGAGTCCAAGGAAATGGTGTCTCCTCTCTGAGGCCAGCACTGTCCCCCAGATCAAAGAGGCACTCTCTCTCTCTCACTCTCACACACAGACACACACACACACACACACACAACAAGCATACACTGCTTCTCTCCTGTGGTTGGACAGCTCACATTACGACTTAACAGTCTATTTAATGCATCACCTGACTCATTTTCTGCACCAGAATGCAAGGTAGCTGTCCAAATGTCCCGACTCCCGTCCCTAACCCTAGAACAAGTCCGAGCAGATACCCTGTAACTATCTGCTGAATAATGAACCCCAGACCTTCACTGGAGTTCAGCCCCCTGACAAGGCTGTGAGATCTCTGCTCTTTGAGATGCCCAAGTCCGGGGCCAGCAGGCCCTTGGCAGTAGCCTGTGGTCGCTGGACAGTGAGGGGACAGAAGAGGAAAGCGATGTCCTCTACCCCTCCGATCCTGCATTCCCCAGGCTCTTGCAAGTTTGTGCGTTCTCCCCAGCAGTGCCACCAGCCTAGACGATTTGTAGACCAAGGTGCCAAGAAACCAAGAGGCTGGGCTTCTAGGAAAGCACAGGGCCGACCCTGCAGATCTAGGCCCCAGGGCTGCGTGGAGTGTGGAGTCGTTGGTGCCAGGGCTGCCTGCTCGGTGGGGTCCTGGGTGCCAGTGCCTGCTGCCTCCTGAGCCTTTCCAGGCGCCCCACCTGCAAACAAGAATCCGTGCCGGCACCTATGTGGCTGGATTGAAAGGCGTCAGAGGCTCAGGCAGGCTTCCGGGGAGAGGAGCGTAGGGCTGTGGGGACACTACAAGGACCCGAGCTGGCCTACGTCACGCTACGGGATCCGGATTCCAGGGCATGGCGCTCGGAGCGTGGGCCGCGCGCCCCCGTGTGGCCATGCCCGGGACCGCAGCCAGGCAAAGTGGTCGCCACCGCGGCTGGCTGTGCAGAACCCTGAGAAGGGAGTGCTGTCTGGGGCAGGAGGAAGAGGAGGGAGCCCCTGTTTTAATGCAAAGCCTTTGCAGAGGAACTTTCCTATTCAGAGTTTGGCGCACTGGAGCCTGTCGGCCTTCGTTGATGGAGTAGTGAGGGTTTGGCGCAGGATACGTTTGGCGCAGCCGGAGCAAAAGCTCTCAAACTCCCAGGAGATTGACTCCTCCCGTGTGTGGGGACGCCAGGTGAAATTCCGGCACGGAAGGACGAGCTCAGCCCATACGGCCGAGGGCTCGAGGCTCCCCTGTGCCTAAAAACGTATGCACTAGGGGTTTCGATCACTGACGCGGGCTTTATCTCCCTGTCTGCTTGGTGAAGTCTAAAAGGAAATATGCCAAGATTGGCCTCGGAAAGCGGAGCGTGGCTCGGGTATTCCGTCCCAGGCCGGCTCCGGAGCGAGCTGCGCGGAGGAGCGGGGCCCCGAGAACAGGGCGCCGTGAGGGGGACCCCGGCGCGCGGGGCGCTCGCTCTGGGTTCCGGGGGACACACGTGCTTTCCCGCCCCTCCCGCCCGTTTGCTCTTTCCCCCGGAGGCTCAGAAGAGAACCGGCGCCCCCACTGGCAGGGCAGAGTTGTCTGGGAGCTGACAGCGCGGCCCAGATGAAGCCGACCCAGGCCGGGTGCAGCCGTCCCCGGGTGTGCGTTCCGCTCCAGCCAGCCTGGCCCGTGGGACGGGGCCGCGGCCGGGGCCGGGGTCGGGGACGAGGTCTCCTCCGGCCGGTGCGCCCCTCTGAGCAGCGCCCTCCCGGCCACCGCCCCCGGAGCCGGGAAGAGGCGGCAAACGGTGCGGACCAGACTTTCCCGGGAATCCCAGCGCCGGCCGCACGCATCTTGCAATCCCTGACGGGTCACAGTCGGAAATGTAAGAGGGAATCTGTGACATGAACGTTAACATTTTGTACTTAATCCAATATGAAATAATTTATTTCGAAACGCAGTGAGTACAAAAGCTACCAAAGGGATATTTCGACTTCATTTTTCTTAGAAACCGGGGGTGGACTTTGCACCTCGAGGGCGTCTCAGTGCAGACTGAGCTCAGCGCGAGAGGCCTGAGGCCACATCGACGGACAACAGAGAGTGGACATTGAGGTCTCCGGAATTCATGCACCCCTGCTGTCAGCCTCGCCGTCCCTCCAGGAAGTCAGGGCCACTTTGGAAGGGACCCTGAGCCGAAGCTGCCACAAGCAGGGCCGGGGGCCTGAGACCGGGTGGAGGGGAGTCTGCAGAGCCGTCCTGGGGTTCCTGTCGCAGGGGCCAGGCCCTCTATAGAAACTGACACCTCTGTTCCATCGGGACCATAGGTCGGATTTTCCAGTAAATAAATGTCCACGTGAGGCCACCTCCAGTTTATACTGCAGCAGCTGTTAATTACTGATAAATTTCAAGAACAAAAATACTCCTTTTTATCGAGCAATGAAAGCAAAGTTTCTCCCTTTGCCTTGGCTGCCAGGAAACTCAGAGCTAAATCTGTTCTCAGTTAAATGCTATTGTCTCAGCCACTCTTCCATTAACATTTAGTTTTATGTTTTTCATTTTTCTGGCGATCATTATGTCTTGATTTTTTTTGTTGTTGTGTTTGTTTGTTTGTTTGTTTGTTTGTTTGTTTGTTTTGGTCTTCGGAATTTTAAGAAACCGCAAACCTCAGAGTAGTTTTGGAAACAGGCAGCGGATGCTTGCGAAAGGAGGTTTGCAGGTTTGAGCACTAGGGGGAAGCATTGTGTAATGGAAGACGCCGGCTTCCACCATCTCCAGTCCATGGCTATTTAAGAGCCGGGATTTTGAGCCAGTGACCTGTAACACCCTGAGCCCCAGCTTTCCGTGAGACAGGTAGGGCTCCTGCGAAAGTGAGCTGAGATTAAACCCGCCTTGGGAGGTGGCAAGAGCAGTGCGATTCAGCGCGTGGCCTCCGCTTCGCACTCCAGCTGCGAGCCCGCAGGCTGCACTTCCTCCCCGCGCAGTGGAGGCTCGCACACTCGTGCGTGGCTGACCAGGAGGACCGGGCGGGGGTCACAGGGCCACACACCCGAGCGTGGGGCAGACCTGGCACACAGGCACCTCAGGGTGTGTGCTCGGGGCCTCACACAGTGCGGCGCAGACAGCACCCGCCTGGGACACCAGCATCGCACCAGGATCTGGTCACGCGTGAGACTGGGCCCCGGGGCAGGGTGCCCGCCAGGGGCCGGGGTGGCAGATCCGCTGCTGCCCCGCGGCTCGCGGTGAGGCTGTAGGGGCGAGGCGGGGAGCAGGGGCGAAAGGTGCCTCCTGGCTCGCTGCACTCCGATCTCTTTCCGAACAGTAGGTTCCCTGGGGTGGTCCTCCAGGTCGGGCCTTGTCCTCTCAGAGAAAGTGACAAAATAACCCTCAAGTCCCTGTGGCGCCTAAATGCCATGAATAGCCGAAATAACTCTGCAGCGGCCATCGGGAAGTGAGCTGGAGAGGTGAGCAGATGGCCTGCTTGCAGACTGCATGTGGTCCCGCCTGGGTTTTGACAAAGATGTTGCTGATGTGCGGGACCCAGCAGCTCACTTTGGGCTGCCAACCCCGCTTTATGGTCCGGGCGGGACGGCACCAGCACAACAAGACGTAACTTCTTTCCTGATGCTGTTTATAAAGCGCTGACTCCGTTCCTGGCCCACAGAGAACCCTTGCAAACCTGCCCTGCCCTGCCCACCACGCCACACAACCCAAACCCAGGTTTCCTGGGAACTCACTGTATTTCCTGCACTTTTCAATAATAAAGTTGACTTTGTTGAATTCAACTTTTAGCTCAGATTGCAGCAAAAGAAGTTCAGGGTTGGGCAACAAAGTTAGAAGAAGGCTACTGAACATCCTTTCTTTGGACTCTGGCCCCTCAGCTATTCAGGCCCCTGCCCTAAAGGCCGTGCAGCTACTGAAGGTTCCTGCTCCCCAGGACGAATGCTCCTCATCTCGAAGTCTCCTCTGCACTCAGAAAGAAGTCAGATGCGTGGCCCTGCTCTCCACTTAGGGCGCAACTGTCTTAAGCCACAGCTTTGAGCAGGGCATGGTGACACATGTACAATCCCAACATTTAGGGAGGCTGAGGCAGGAGGATCACAAGTTCAAATACTGTCTGGGCAACATAGCGAGCCCTTATCTCAAAATACAAAACACTAAAGTAGAAAGCTGGGGTGTAGCTCTGTGGTAAAGGATGTAGCTCTGAGTTTGATCCCCAGTAACACACACAAACACACACACACTACCACCACCATCACCACCACCTCCACCACTGGCTTTACATTCTAGACAATCGCCTTCCCTCACATCTGTGCTATATTCTAAGAGTCCTATTATTTCCATCGTAGATAAAAATAAGATACATTTTATTATGTAATTTGGGCTCACCATTTGGGCCCCAGTGGTCAGCTCCTATTGCAGTGTGTGTTTGGGGAAATAAAGTCACAATAAAACATTTACAATCTTTAGCAAGGCTCTCAGATCTGGGGCGGCGGGGGGCGGGGGGGGGCGCGGAGCAGAGGCCGCCACAGTGCCCCTAGGGGACAGGGCTCTGGCAGTGAGCAGGGCTCTGCCCTCTGCCAATGCAGATGGAAGGCGGCTCTGGTCACTGCCACCATCCTCAGGGCCACCAAAGGACACAGCAGGGCTCCAGACCATGAGACTCAGTCTCTCCTCTCTCCAGGGGAATCAGCCTCAGGAAAAAATAGGCTGGCAACAAGGCAAGGAAGATGGGAGAGTGAAGCACCCACACTGGGAAGAGTACACCTGTCTTTCTCTGCAGAGTCTGTGATCCTACAACCCAAGTCCCTCGGGATCCGTAAGAGCACAATCAGAACTGATAAAGAAGCATGATATCAGAACGAGATCCATACACAAAAGCCCACTGCCAAGCAATCTAAAAAAGAAGACTACAACTCCCTTCACAAGAGCACCAGGAAGCATAAAACATTAAGAATAAATTTAACAAGATTTGTACACCAACAATAATAAAATTTAATTTCCCTGCTGAGAACATGGAAGTGATTGAAGAGACGTTTCACCCGAGTGGCTGAAGACTTGGTGTTGTGAAACCGACTTCTGCCCAAACCAACAGATTCCAGGATTGCCTCATTGAAATCCCAGCACATACTGCTGTAGAACTTGACAAAATGATCATGAAACGTATATGGAATTAGAAAAGACTGTAGGGACAGGGGCCAACAAGACCACGGATGGTCAAAATCACTTTGAAATGTAAGACTGGAGTTGGGGGCTTCTTGACCTCCCTAAGTTTAAAACATAACCATGCAGCTGTCCATGGGAACAAAGAGGTGAAGGTGGAAGGACAGACATATGGGGCCCGGAACACAGCTCATCATCCAGAAAAATGTTCTCACATTTGTAGGCAGTGTGGTAGATTAACTAATGGGAAACTTGGAACACCTAGTTGAACTGAATCAGCGTGGTCCTAGGTGTGGAAGGCTCAGCTGAGGACTGTTGTCCACAGCATAAAAGGAGAACTGGAGGGGATGTGTTGATTCTCCTGGAGAATCAACTGGTTTTGCTGATATGGTAGTCCTCCTGATATGGACTCAGCTGTTCTCATCTTCGAGGAGCTCAGGACCTCCCTGCCACTGAGGATGGCTGTGGTTCTCTTTGGGGGAGCTCTGGTCTTTACCTTGAGTGTCACTTTCCGGCTCCAGGGCAGATCCCTCAGCCTCCTGGCACAGATCCTCCATCCTGATGGTGCAGACTTTCTGTGTTCCACCACTGACCTTTGGGCCCTTCCAGCACAGATTCTTGATACAGACTTCCGTGAGACATTGTCCTGTATTTTTTTTTTTTTTTTTTTTCTGGTACTGGGAATCAAACTCACCACGTTGCGCTTGCCAGGCAGGCGCTGTACCGCTGAGCTAAATCCCCAGCCCCAACGTGAGACACTGTCATGGGTAGATTCACGCAGGACATTGGCGTGGGCTCTAGGCGTCCAGCTGGACTCATGAAGGACACTGCCCTGGGATCCAGCCCCTCAGCTGGATTCTTTGGGTCTCCAGTGTGTGGACAGATCTCCTTCACTGTTTTGCATTTGACTCTTTGGGTGAATATTATAAAGTAATCCTATAAATTATGTGTCCTGCATTAAATTTATTCCCTTGCAAACCCTGACTACAACAGACAGTTTACTCTGAACCGAGGCAATGGTCTTTTTAACAAGTGCTGCAGGGAAACTGAGTATTCCCATGCAAGATGAATGCGAACCTTCACCTCACACATACACAAAAACTAATACAAAATGGTCAGGTTTAAATGTAAAAAGTAAAATAATCCCACTATTAGAAGATGACATGGGAGAAAATCTTCCAGATGTTGGGCTTGGCAAAGATTTCTTGGAAATGATACTGAAAACACCATAGAGTATGCAAAAGAAAAATCGTTGAAAACTGAGCATTCTTGTACTCCATATGATACAAAGGTGAACAAGATTGGGAGAAAGTATCTGCCAAACACATATCTGATAAATGACTTTCTCTAGAAAACACAAAGAACCCGCTCACCCCAATAAGCAACCCTATGAAAGAACTCAAAGGTTTGAATGACTTGTCACCAAAGAAGCTGCATGAATAGCTAATAAGCAACTAAAAAGATGCTCAACACATTCATCATCAGGAAAACACAAAGCAAAACCACGAGATACCACTTCCTACCCTGTAGAATGGCTGTAATAAGGACAGTGACAAACGTTGGCACGGATGTGGGGAAATAAGAACGCTCACACACTGCTGGTAGGAACATAAAATAATCGTCACCTGGGAAAATAATTTGGTGATTCTTAAAAAATGGAAACATAAATTTGTCATCTGACCTAGTGATCCCGCTTAGTTATCTGCCCAAAAGAAATAAAAGCATGTCCACACACAAAGGCTCAGACATGGGTGTTGTTGGCAGCTCTAGTCGCAATAAACAAAAACTGAAAACAACTCAAAGTCTGTCTGCGGGCCGATGGAGAAACCAAATGTGATGCATCATCCAGTGGAATATAGCTCAGCGAAAAAGGGATGAATCGCTTCATGCTGACTCGGATGAATCTCGAAACAATTACACTAGTGGAAGAAATGAGACACAAGACACTACGTCTTGCGTGATGCTATTCATACGAACAGTCCAGATAAGGGGAAAACTGATGGCTTACGGCAGTTGGAAGAACAGGCACTGGCAGTAATGAGCACATGGCCAGTCCTCCCTGGGGTGATGGAAATACTGTACCCCAGAGCTGACTTACACTGACAGCTGCACACCTGGAAAACATCCTTTAAAGATCTTTGAATTGTACACTTGGAATAGTAAATGATACATGTAAAGTATGCTTCAATAAAGTATAATCGCCGGTCAGTATCTGTCGGGGATTGGTTCTAGGACTCCTGTGGATACTGCAATGGGCATTTGCCCAAGTCCCATAGGTAACATGGTCATAGCATTTGCATATAACCTACAGGCCTCCCCCTGGACCCTTTGAGTCATGCCTCGATGACTGAAAACACCTTATTCGATGTAAATGCAGCAACAGAGTTGTTCTGTTCCTCTGTTCAAGGAAAAATGACAAGAAAAGGTCTGCACATATTCAGGACGGACACAATTTTGTCCCTGAATATTATCAATCTGCGGATGTTTAGCCCACAGATATGAGGGGCCAACTTTCCATGGCTTTACGGTGGCTTTAGAAAAAAAAAGAGTAAAATGAGATGGTGCCACTTTGGAAACCCAACCTACCTGAGGATGATTATCGCCTTAGGGCTGAGTATGGAGTCAGGAGAGGGCCGTGCGCCTCCAGACCATGACGCTGTTTGAAAATGCCTGATCTTCCAACACTATCATGTACAACACACACATGATAGTGCAACACACACATGGAGTGAGGACGCCTAGACAGCACGGAGTAAAGGGGCTGAAGGTGTCCCAGCTTCTAGCCTGCTTGGGAGAGGCAGAGAGGGCGCTGCTCCCTTGGGGCTGCCGCACTCCGGTCTCAGTGCCTGAGCCAGCCCTGCTCAGCCCTGGCTGTTCTCTCCTCCCAGACAGCCGTGAACCAGACTCCACGCGCACCCTGCGCAAATGCACTTCCCTTTCAGGCCCAGAACGGGTCACTTTTGATTTCCAAGGGCTGAGTCACAAAAGAACTAAATGGTTACTACAAGGGGCTCATTCAGAAAAAAAAAAAAAAAAAAAAAAAAAAAGGACAAACTCCCCTTTTTCAGGCAGAGGAAAATCATCACAGAACTTCATTTGCACTTAGAAGCTATCTGGAAAGTGGAGCCGAGGTGTGGCCACTTGCCAGTGATCATAGAAAGTTAAATATTGGTAACAAGAGAAAACAGTTGTCATGGGAAGAATTTCCCATCTCTGTACAAAATAAGTCAGTCGCTGCTTGGCTTGTAACAAGGTTGCCTGCCTTGCGCTTCCTTCCCAGCTCCGGTGTCTCTTATGGTCTAGTCTGCATGTCCGCCCCCTCCGGGAGAAAGCTCCAACCCAGCTTAAGCAGCTGAGAGCCGGACCACCACCCGACCGTGGCTGTGTGTCCCCCTCATCTCAAACAAGAGTACCACTAGCTTAGCATGATGCAGCCGGAGAAATGGTATAATTAAAGGGTGGGGTCTCAACACCAGGTAGCAGAGGATGTGTTGGGGCAGCAGGTTGTGGAGCAACAGCTGAAGCGGGCTGGAACCCAGGACTCTTCGAGAATGTAGCCTAAGGCAGGGTGAGCAAATAGGGTGGCCTATTTGGGTATCTAGCACTGTTCCCCATCTCTAAAAATCTATCCAGTGGTGTCATGTCATGTACTCCTTCACCCCAGGTACGGAAGTGCAGTTACTCTGGGCCCTCACTAGCGGTGCGCCCAAGAAGGACTGCTCAATGTGTGGGAGTGCCACTTCAGGCCCTTCCTCAAAGTCGAACTGACCACTCAAGTAAACATCTTGAATCAGTGGAGGACACTGAGGCAGCCATGACAGCACACCTGAAGACACTCACGAAAGAGGACTTCCAGACCTGCTTTAGAAAGTAGCAAGAACAGTGGGCTCAGTGTGTTCCAGATGAAGGGGAAGATTTTGAGGGGGGGGGATTAATGGCAATGTAAAAACCTCTATTTTGGCCTTCATATTTGGGAGAATGTAGACAGAACCAGTAGGAAAACATACATGGAGAATACGGAGGGCTGGTTAGGCTCAGATGGATCTCTCCAGGTCTAGCTAGTACATGCTAAAGAACAGGCTACATAAGTTTGGGAGGAATAGATTTTGTCACTAATGCTGACCTACTTCTGAGGAATGGAGTAGTAACAGTCCCAACCCCAGTTACCTCAAGAAATCAAGGACTAAAAGAGAGATGCAGTCAGGCTAGTTTGGGGATCAGGTAGTGACTGTTCCACTTAACACTGTCTCTGCATCAGCGACCTGAAATTCTCTGAATCATCATCCTATGGCAGGATGTGAACAGGGATCTCCAGGGAAATGAGTTACTGAGTGCCTATGTGCCACTTGCTTTCCAAAGGTTGCCTAGGCAATAGAGATGGTCCTATTCTTAAAAACACACCAACTTTTCTCTGTAAGAATATACTATCACTATAAAGAATAGAAAGCACACCAAGTGAAGATAAACAAGTAAAACCGTCTAGAATTCAATTACTAGGAACATGTTCTTTTATAGACATTCATGACCATATACATACTGAAACTGTATTGAGCTCATGGCTTGGTTACTTTGTTTTTGTCCCATTAGGTTCTGAATAGTTATGATATGAATATTCTAAGTACTGGAGGATTAACAGACTATAGAAGAACTTGTCATAAGGATGATATAATTTAATCATTCTGTCAGATAGTTTCCACTTTAAAACATTTCTTTCAGTTTTGCATCTCTGACAACAAGACAAGGTCAGCAATCTTTCACTTTTTATTGATTCTTTTTTGTTCTACACTGGGACTTAACATTTCTTGCAATATTTACAAGTGACTGTCCGTCTGCGGTTTCCTCTGCTTCCTCCTTAAATTCCTAGGATGTTCTGAAGGGTAGGTCAGTGTACTCCACCGTCCTTTGCCCAAGCTCACTTTAGAATCCACAATTCTGATCTGGCCCAAGCCCTTTCTTGAGCACTTCCCTCGAGCTCTAAGACTTCCATCTCTGACCCTGCCTGAGGCAGCCCATGGCAACCAGGAGCTTGGAGTGCCTAAGTATTTTCATCTCACAACTAGTCAGTAACACAATTTAACAAACAGTATTAATAACTCACCACAGACCTTATTACTTTCCTCACACAATTCACACTTGCATTTGACCTACTTTCATGTTATTAAGTGCAAAATCTCAGCTAAAATTAGTCATGCACACTTAAAAGGCCCCCCATACTCAGAGGTATTTTGCACTAAGGTCTCAGAATGTATTCTTATGTGTTAATGACCTAATTTTTGTTTAGCTGTAATTTTTTATCCTAATACAAAAGCACATTTGCTGAGGAATAATTGGTTTTGGAAGTGAGTCCACCTTTGATCTCCCACGCCTCCACCCAAACCGGTAAACCCCAACTAAGAAAGGAAGCCAGAATTAACTCCTGCATATCTGTGGGGGAGGTCAGAACAGATTTTGTGGCATCACTAGCGTAAATGAAGGAGCTGAAATGGCCACATCCGATGACTGAGGAGTTTGAGACACTTACAAGAAGTACTTGCTAATAATTCAGATGGCTTTAAAATTGACACAGGTATTTTAAGAGGTAGTAAAAGCCATTGTCAAACTTACTACTAATAAAATTACCCTCACTTTTCCTAGCATATATGTAACTATATTGGTTTAGTAATATAGCACTGCATCAACTTTTATATCTTATCTATTTATCACATCTGATTAAATGAAAAAAATTTATAAATTTAACTGTTCTTCCCTGGTATATAAAATTTTGTTGACTGACAAATATACTTGCAGATATTTTGTACATGTTTAAAAGCAGTTAAACTAATTAAAATAAGGTTTTCTCTTTTGTGCAGCATTCTAAACTAAGGTATTATTTCTTTAAATATTCATTATCCATTGCCTCAGTATTTTCTTAAGATAAAACAGATATTTAAGTGAAAACACAACACAATGTTGTTCAAATTTCTACTCAGTCATCAGGGATTAGTGTGAGGTGTGCGCAGAGGGGCCTATGTTTTAAAAAACAAAGGTATCAGAGTTTGAAAAGTCATCTAGTGAATGAACAGTATCTTTTCTTTGTGGAGAAAAACCATCCAAAAACATGTAAACCATGGAACTCATAGTCAAAGACCAAGAAAATTTTTGTAATTATGAGCTTTATTTTTATCTACTATGCCAAGATTTTCATGGAAGAGACTTTACATCTGGTCTTTATAATTCACTTTACAGGCAAGTTCTAATATACAGTATGTACTCTCTGAACCAGCTTTTGAAGTCAACGTGAAAAACAACAGTGTGGATATTACTTTTGTTTTTAGTCATGATTTAAGAGACTTTAAATTTTTAGGGTCAGTATTATTTTGCTAGAGCAATGCTTTACCAAGGAGAAATGGGTAACTTTTCCCCAACAAGGTTAAGACATATATTTTTAATTAATAACATAATTGTCCATTGGCGCCCACCATCATAATCATTTATACAAATGTATTCTCTCAAATTGCTGCAGCAGAAAACTTAAAGGAACAGGTTAAAACACCGAGAAAACAGAATTCAAGCATTAGAATTAAGAAAAATAGCAAGGCCATCATCCCCGAGGAAAAATGTAAGGTATTTGCATTATAGTCATAACTGATTTTCCAATGTGTGCATAAGCATGCAAACAGAGCCACCCAAAGTAACTCAGCAACACGACACTACTGCGAAAGGTAGAGCGTAACCAGAGCAGGTGCTGCGGTCTTCTCTTCGGAGCCAGCCAGTGGCAATTCCCAGTGCATCCCCAGTGCTCTGGGGCCAGCCCCGGAGCCAGAGCTGCTGGGAGAGCAGAATGTGCCTCTGGGTCTGGAATGCCACTTTGGCCACAGAAG
>NW_004955510.1:3842544-3961708 GCF_000276665.1 Chinchilla lanigera | reverse complement strand
GGGGGGTGTCACGCTCTCTTTGATGCACTGAATAAAATGAGTAAATGACTTCAGGGGACAATGGAACATTTAAGGAAAACTTAGTGCTTTAATGGAAAAAGGGACATGCTGGGGATATAGTTCTGTGAAAGGCTCTACTGATATTTTCAAACAGCAACAATTACAGAGAAATTCATTTCACTAAACAAAGCCATACCCAAGAGGAGGCATTTTGACATTTCAGGCACAACTCCAAGCAGTTAAGCTCATTTAAAGTGCAAATCTGATATATTCTCTCATATTCAGATTTTTACTTGTTAAAATACTTAGTAAGTTCCCTAATATCTATATAAATACAATGAACAGTAGTCTTAAATGCCTGGAATATTGCACAAATGAAAATGAGACTCCAAAAGAAAAATGCTAGATGGTCTGTTATTAGAAACACTCTAAATGATGTAACTCTGTAATCCTTTGTTTACTGCCTTAAAATATTCCTTACCTATACTTATAAACTCCTTCGGCCAAGCCTTCTTTAAAAAAATTTATGTGCATCCTATTAATAACCTAATACATGACTCTGCATATTAATTTTTTTCTTTCATAAATGGGAAGCTTAACCAACCCCTGCATAACTTCTTCCTTGAGACTTTGAATTTACATATTTCAAGTGTCTTTACTGATCCCACAATAACTAAGAGAATTAGTGATCTAAGCTTTTGTAGGGGGAAGGCTTGGCACAGAGCTGATCTACAGAAGCAGTGAAGAGAGAGCAAGCCGAATCTGAGAAGCTGAGCTCTGATTATTCAGCAAAGCGATGCGCTCACTTCCATTTCTGACTTAACATTCACTAACCTACCAGCATGGCATTGCATCTTTAAAAAAAACTGCAGAATACTTTGTTACTTGTATAAGCACTGCAGGCTTTTTTTTCCTTAAATATGCTTTGTAATTATATTGACAACCCTATCTTCTGCCAAGAGTAAGGCTTACCAAAGGTACAGAGCAGCTGAACCATCCATGAGTTACATTTCTACAAATCCATCAGAGAGAATGAAAACAGCACAAAAGAATAAATTACTGGAGTCAATACTTTTATGTTACAGTCAATAAAGACATTTCATTTAGACGGGGGGGGGGAGGGGGGTTTAAAAATAAAAATGTAGAAAGTTTTCCCTAAGGATAAGGCCAACTTGTACATAATACTTCATAAGGGTCTATACCAAACCTCTAAACAAACCAGAAGCCTACTATGTAATTCATTACTATGTTTTACTTTATGGAAGTAAGACAGCACCCTATTTGCAATGCATGAAATCAGTTTTCTCTCACTTTCAAAACAAAAGACCACAGGTATCCACCTTCATAGCTGTGGTCATCTAGGCTCAGCTCCATGAACAAAGCAGAGCTCTGCCAACCAGTGTGGTGACCCTACACTAACGGTATCTGGACTAGGCAGAGGGGTTTCTGACATTAACACAGAAAATCTGAAATACTGAGACAAATGCTGTGGTGTGAGTATACTATGCTAGATGCACGCTGCTCACCTAGTACCAAGTCTAAGAAAAGGTTCGGGGCAACTCCAGGGCGTGGCCCCCAGGAGTGAAGCCTGCATCAGAATGGGAGCAAACATTGCTTTGGGAATTCCCTCTCAAGCTCTTGCTATTTTTCTCTTAAAAGACAGCAGATAATATTAGTAATGCACATTTCTTAAAGGAATCCTTAGAAATTCAAGTGATTTTTTTGGCCATAATTCCTTTTGATATATTTTTGGTTAACTGATCAAAGCATAAATTGATCTTCTAAGGTATTTTGTCTAAAAATATTAATTCCAATTCAATTAGCTTTGGATGAGCAGCCTGAAGATGACATGATCTCAGAAAGCAGAAGGCAAATTTACTCAGCTGTCCAACAAGTGCCCCACAGCAAGACAGGGTTCATACATGTGATCGCTGGGAGGTTCCACAGCTACCTAGGGTAGCACATTGAAACAAACAAGCATATTTCTTTAGAAATATCTCTTAATGAAACCATTTCCCAAGTGCAGTCCTATTTTCCTTCCCAGATCTACTTTTCAAGGAACTGTCACTCAGATATGCACCAACTGAGAAAAGCAACCTAGGAAACTCAGAAAAACAAAACTATTATGAATTCTTTCTCAAGAGAGTCTTAAAGTGTAATTCTTTTCAAAATATTTTAACTTATTTTGCTATACAAAATAAGCTTTAAGTCCCTATGTGTGAGATACTTATATCCCAGCAAAGTTTTGTGCAAATATTTCAAGTCCATTATTCCAGTCTTCCGATTTTAGCAGTCAATAAATATAAATATTACAATACAGACAATTTAAAATATATGCTGTGGAACCTTATCAGCTATGATGGGTAAGTCTACAGGGTTCGAAACTGAACTGCCAGCAAAACTCTAGCACTAACACATGTTACAAACAGATACACCGTTGTTAATGGGTTTCACGGTGTATCGAAAGATCTCCACATCTACCCAGTACCAATACAAGCACAATGCTAATGTGTGTATGAGAAACAAGACATTAAAGAAAGTATAATTGGTTTATATACAATATTGAATATTTTCAGCCTGGGAAATCCATCTGTAAATGAATAAACTAGTAACATCTGCTGATCTCAGTAAAGAAAAATAAAACTTACATAGACTTCCCATTAAAAGCCTGATCTCCTTTATTCGTCACAAAGCTTTTGCATAGACCTTTTAAATATACAAAACACTGGCCAGAGCTCTGCTGACAGATGACCATCTTCCATTACTACCACATCTTTAGTTAAATGGCAGCCACAGTCCCAGGGAAACATGTGAAAGGGGCGGTTTCCCATAAGCGCAGTAACGCAGACCACAAGAGGACTGAATCAGCAAAGCACACTTCTCGCCTGCTCAGTGGATTACGACTTTCACGATGTGCAGGGGAATGGACAGCATGATTAGAGACATGAAGGCCTCTGAGATGGACAAGCAAACTTCTGTGTTTACCTGAGACAAGTATGCTCCCATGGTACGTACTTCAACCAGGACAAAAAATGGAAGAGCCGAACTAGTGGAAACTTCCACATTTTAATTTCCAGATTTGCAGGCTTTCAACAGAACCTCTAACATGGTAGCAAACATATAGCACATAAAGCTATTACAGAACAGACTTTTAAAGAAAAGCAAATTGGCAGGCGATGGCTATGTACTTAATGTATCTTTGGTTTAGGAAGACGCGAACACCGATTAGAGGCCAAACAATCCCCAGAATGCAAATGGCCATTTGGATTCTGCATGATTTCTTTTTGTCGTGCTAGTGGCCTTGGGATGCTTGTTTTGGCCTGTAAGTTTTGAGGCTCTGGTCGAGGGCTGGGGTTACCTACTTGTTTTTGTTTGAAAGAGGTGGAAGGGAGGCGGAGCTTAGATGCTTTCAAATTCAGATTTGTTACGCTTGCTTGACCAGATGTTGGTTGAAGTTTTGGTGAATTACATGGTGTGACTATCAGTGACTTCTTAGAAGCAGGAGTATTACTTGGAGATGATTCAGAATCTGGAGGAGATGCCAAAGAACTCAAGATGGATGACTTTAAAAGCTGCAAGGACTTGGGCTGGGATGGGCAGCCCACCCACAGAGATTGATGTCTTCCAATCCCCGAAGCTTGGTCCTCTGTGCTTGACTGGGCAGGTGTCTGAAGAGAAGGTACAAACTGCGTATCATTGCTTTGATTCTTTTCCAAGTGGGAAGGCTCTGGGGCATTCATGGCCATGTTCAAGTTCACTTCACAAGGTGTACTCTTAGCCACGTCCACTGCAAACTGTGGGCGGGAGGGGAAAGGCCAGTCTTCCAAACCACTGCTGTTTTCCTGTTGCGAGCTGCGCGAACAGCTTCCATCTGGATGCGCACTGTCCTGACGCAGACCTTGGGCCGCGCACTCACTGCGGGCCTCGGTGTGTGGTGGCTTTGTTAGTTTTCCCTGGGCGTGGTCTGTGGGTCTGGGAAGGCTGCTGGAAGGCTGTAGTACTTGAGGCTGTTAAAATTTAAAAACTGACATTAGGAACAATTTCCGTTAGTGATGGCACCCAGAAGTAACATAAGTAAAGTTTCATACAGGATCTGCTGGCACTTACTATGTTTTAATATGGAACATATGCGTTTCCCAAAAGTAAAAAGTGAACTGCAATATTCAAGCCCATTCACGAGACACGTAAGAGTGGTAATGCAAACAAAAAATGACACAGGCAGTAAACACTGAACAAGCCCAAAACTGAACAGCGGAAAAGAAAACCCTGAAGTACTTAAAGTGCTGACTAAGTATAGAAAAACATTCCTGCCAGAACAGATTCATCAAATATTTACAACCTTACCTACAGGAGACAGAAGTTCTGTAGCACTCTCACATTTAACTGTGATCCTCAGAATATTACCCATTTTAAAGTATTTTTAAAAATAAAGTTGAGCACTATGTTTTAACATGCTGTACCTTTGTACAAAATTAAAATTACAGCAGATATACAAGATTTAAAATAATAGTATGCTGTCAGCTTCTGTAAAATTCCAATTATTCAAACAAAAAAGGTCAATATACTTTGCTAAAGCTAGCCTGCCTTTAATATTCCTGTCGAAAAATTTCAGAATAAAATGTTTGCAAAGCTCATTGTTCTGTCTCATTGTCCTTTTGGCTGGTATATGGAAAACATACCTACCATACCCAGAAGTAAACACCCATTTGGTAAAATTAAAAACGACCAGATGTGGGGCTACAGTTTGATGACAGCTTGCCCACCATGCACAAAGCCTTACATTTCTTCCACAGCACCACCGAAAACACACAAACAAATCTTGAGCCTTTTAAATGATGTCTGAGCGCATAACAAAAATGAAATCACCTCTGACTGGAAATAAAGCACCAAAACCTACACCAGCAAAGTTCTCAAAGCCAATGAACCTCCTAAGTACTTCTCAGCATCTCACTATGTGATTGTTCTCTACAAAATTCACAGAAAACATGCATTTCCCATCAGTAATTTTCCAATGGCCCAAGTGGCTGAATCAAAAGAGCAGGGCCTACCAGGCATGTCTTGATACAGGGGTGGGAAGCTACAGATGTCTAATCATTACCTCTCTCTTACACACAATTTTTATTAAAATAATGGTTAAAACATCAAGAGTTTAGAAAAAGGCTTTGAAAATGTGAACTTCAAAGGATAATTTATCACTATTACAGTAACTTTTTACTTTGCAAACCCGCAGATCTACACAGCAGCTCTTATTTCTCCAACAGAAGGGGGACCTACTTTATCGCAGCATTTCCATTCTTCCCCCTTAACACCCTTCTGAGTAGCCTTAGGCAATGGCTGTCAGGGCCAGCAGTCAGGGGCTAGACCAGGGCATGGCTGAGAGCTGCTGGGCACAGACTCAAGACTTGGGAAGCGCAGCTGACCACCACAGCACAGACTTACTTTAAAAATACAGGCTTGCTACTTAAAAAAAAAAAAAAAAAACAAAATCAAGACAACTACTCAAAATTAATCCCTACCTACAATGGTATATTAAATCATACTGCAAAATATTTAAAATAAACAAGGTCAGTAGGGTATGGTGGCAAACACCTATAATCCCAGCACGTGGAAGGAAGGGTGAATTAGGGGGATGGTCACAAATTCAAGACCAGCCTGGGTTACACAGTGAGTTCAAGGCCAGCCTGAACTACACAGTGAGACCCTGTCTTAAAAAAAAAAAAAAAAAAAAAGCAAGCCAACTCAGTTGCTGCCTAATGCTAAATGCCCCAGATTTTTGTTTTGTTTTGTTTTGGGGCTTTTTTTCGTCTTTTTTATCTCTTTTTTGTTGTTGTTGTTGTTGTATTTTTTTCCAGTACTGGGAATCAAACTCACAACCTTGTGCTTGCCAGGCAGGTGCTGCGTCGCTGAGCTAAATCCTCAGCCCTTTTTTGGTCTTTTTTGAGACAGGGTCTCGCTATGCAATTCAGGCTGGTCTTGAGCTCACTTTGTAGCCCAGACTGGCCTCGAACTTGCAAGGATCCTCCTGCCTCAGCCTCCCCAGTTCTGGGATTACAGGTGTGCACCACCATTCCTGGCTTGCTCCAGACTTTAAAGACGCAGGCCTTGCGGCTGGGGATTTAGCTCAGCGGCACAGTGCCTGCCTGGCAAGTGCAAGGTTGTGAGTTCAATTCCTGGTACCGGAAAAACAAACAAACAAAAAGACACAAGGCTTTTCACACTCAACTGTGTCAGCATGGAAATACTAAAATCATCAATAGTTAATTCCACAGATTCTCTTTGGAGTTCCCTAGGAAAAAATGACCAAGTCAAAGTGATCATATCCTACAATTAATGGAAAAATAGAATGGGACCAACGGGGTGGGGGGAAAAAAGGAAGCGGGGAGGAGAAAGGAGCAGTATGAAGTGTTTCATTATACAGGGATTTGTTTTCTCTGTTCATTTTCAAACACAGTAGGGAACTCTTGTCTCAAGTTAAAAATCTTAACACAATTTGAGAACTCTGAAAATAGTGACAATTTAAAAAATGACTTTCTGGTAATGTGCCTATTGTCAGTACCAACAAAAAGATCAAAACATGCTATCCACTCAAAGGGTTAAGAGGCATAATTTTCAGGTAAGATAAAGTAATAAACTGACCAAGATAACCACACTTCCAGAAAAGGCTCACAGTAGATAAATCATCCATCTGCACTGTTCTGATCACTCATATCATCCGCTGACCACTTCCCCTCAGAGCAATCAGTGGAAACACTGTGGAGAATCAGGAAGAGCTGCTTGTGTTTCATGTGGGAGAGTTCCATTGCAAATATTAAAGAATTAGGAGACCAGGTTTTCAAAAATAACAGAATGTTGACATTTTTACCTAAGAGGTGTCAGAGTGAACAGATACACAAATTAGAAAGTCTAAATTAGTATCTAAATATTCAGTGATTTCCATATGTTAAATAATATTTATATTTTCATTAAAAATTAATATTAGTGGTATGATATAATTTACCTATCCTAAAATAAATGTCATGCTAAATTATTGAAAACCATAGTTTAGGAAATCAATTCCACTATTGTGAACAAAAATATCTCTTTCAAGAAGAATAGGGACAGCTGGGCATGGCAGCAAACTTGGGACTGAGGCAGGAGACCTGAGAGTTAGAGACCAGTGAGGACTACAAAGTGAGTTTAAAGGCCAGCCTGAACTACATCATGAGACTCTGTGTGAAAACACCCAAGTAAAAAGAGAATGACAATTTGAGGACCAAGGAGATGGCTTGCTCCTTATATGTGGCAGGCTACATGGAAGAGGCTGCACACCAAGGACTGGATTGTTAATAATGTCCTCTTGGCAACGGGCACAGAAGCTACCCTTAACTCTAGCAAGGTGTTTGATGCCTTGTTGCTTACACTGCAATGTCCCCAAATCTACATGCTACATAAAGGCAAGATGCTAACCACTCATCTTGCTCACATCTACGACTACCTCTGTGGCCATAAAAGACGCCCTCACACATCTTTAGAATGAATTTAAATACAAAGATCCCATAACCTCATGGATAATAAGACATGGGAAGAATATCAAAGACTATTCATTTTTAAAATATCTGTTATGCACTATGAATTGGAAAAACCTAGAGCTGAACATGACACTGTGCCTGGACTCCATGGGCCTGCTGAAGAGATGGTCAGGTAAACAGATGATAAGACTGCATCCCAAGCACAACAACATTTGGGAACAAAAAGAAAATATAAGCCTGAGTGGAAAGGTCACAGCAGGTATCCCAAATTTGATTCAGTCTGCACTGTTTTAAAGGGTCAGTAGGAGCTTAACAAGTAGACAAGAAAGGGAAAACACTCTGGGTAGCAGGCCAGTACATACGAAGCAGAAGCAGAAAAAGCATGTGGTATGTTCCCATCATTTCAAACTGTCAGAATGAATGTGGAGAGAATACTTGGTGGGAAAGCGTGTAGGCAAAGACCGCTCCTAAGGGGTGATGCCAGGCTGAGCAGTTCTGAGTTTCGTGCCATATATGACAGCAGGCACTAGGGCACAGGAAGCAAAAATCATTAAGACCCACTGTGTGTTTCCAAAGGATCACTGGTAAAGTCATTCAGTAATGTAACTAGATGGCAGGAGATTATCAGTCAAACAACTAGGTACTGGGGCTACTGCCAACAACCTGAATGAATAATTTTACAGGTTTAAAATTAGGAAACTGGTGAAAACCTGGAGAGGCCTGAAAGAGATCTGAAGGTGTGACAGGCAAGATGAGGCAGCATTCCATATCCAGGGGAGATCTCTGGGTAAAGTCAAAGTCCCTTTGCTTCACAGGCTCAGCAGTCCATAAGACCCAGAGGTGAAAAAGACTCCCACTCTGAGGGGTACCTCAGGAAACTCCCTGGAGCCATTGAGTAGAGTGTCACCTGGTCATCCTTCCAACCTGTGCAGGGCTACTTAGTGAGGCTTGGAAATAGAGACCAGGCCCAGAGTTAAAAAGCTAAGCACCTCTAAATGGATTCAGCAACTTCAAAGCTTGTATTATTTAGATACGTTAACCTCAACACATTATTCAGAGACTTCTCGGATTAGATGACTGCATGTGATAAGGTCAGGGGTGTCAGCAATTACCATTCAGCTACTCTGAGGCTTGGCAGGCACCTTTAACAACCATCTCACACGCCCACTTTGGATGGTGTACCAAGGTAAGCAGACACTGTGAGCCCCTGGCGGGTGCTGACCATGCTTTACTCTTTCTGTGTTGTAGTCAGTACTCCTAGTAGTTAGGACAGAGCGGGAATACTTGCTAGAAAAATGAATGAGTGAATGAATATTAGCTGTATATTTAAAAACTTTCTCTGGCCACAAATTATCACAGTAATATTTTCCTAATGGGCAATAAGAGAGCATTAATGATTAAATCAAAACCAGTTTTTGAAAAACTGATGGGAAAAGAAATCAGAGGGAAAAAATTTTTTCTAGTAAGTTTGGACTTAATTCACGTTTGGAAGGATGGCAAGGAAGGCTTGAATACATGTTAACTTGGGCACAAATCTCATAATGCCCTACAGCTTAGACACCAAGCGTTTTCTTCCTGAAGACTCAGCATCTCTGAATTAGCAGGCTGGGAGAACTATCTCAAGAAGCATTCAGCTATTTTCTGATTCTAAACCTAACAATTAAATATGATTATACATATACAACATGTAGAATACATACAGCATATAGTAAACATTTGGTAAATGTCACCTATCATTACTAAAAGGTTGAATTTAGTCCATGGCTCTTTTGCAAATGGATCTTAAGGGTGAAGAGATCTTTAGCTGCACAACAAACTAGCTGCTATATGATAGCAAGTTTCTATGTAACAGGAAGTTTCTGCTGTATAATATGAGGTCTCCTTCCTAGGTGAGCTCATCTCCACAGAACAACTCTTAGATAACAAACTCAAGCCATACTAAGGAGCAGTATTTCTGGTAAGAGCTGGCTCCCCCTGACCTACTGGAGGATCAAGGAAAGGCAACTTCTCACTCACAACTGAGAAGAAATCTTCACCTTTCCTGTCTCATACCCCCCCGAAGATCCCTAGCATCACCTGAAGGAAACGCACTCATGCCAGGTTTTGTAAGCACTGTTGTTCTTGGGTCACTAGCAAAAAGATGGCTGATAAAATAATGTCAGGTCCTGACCGGTAAAAATACAGCACAGTGTACAAAGCAGGAAGTAAAAGTATAAAACTGCTCCTGCAGAAAACACACAGGAACTGGCTAAAATTATCTTCTGGGTACATACAAATATAGGTTATTAAATATATTTTACTAGTTAAAACGAAGATGGGAATGGAACCATCTGCAACATGCCCATAATCTCATGCAGGCTCTGACATGCATCATGCAAAGTGGTAAAAGAAAAACCAAAAAAAGTATGAGGAAGGTGGTAGGAAAAAAGTCCAAAATTGTACTGTACCACGCTTTGTCAGAGAAGTAATGGACTAACTTCTCAACTCCTTGCCAATGGCACAATGGGAGAGCGGAGACAAGAAAAAGACAGGACAACAGTATCAGAGACCACACACAACAGCAAGGGCGCAGCAACTGGGCAGCAGCCAGAAGTACTATCGTTGTGTTTCCTAGGTATTATTCATTATTTTCCATAATATGTATATAATGAAACATTTTTAATAGGTTTCTCAATAAAGTGGTTTTAAATCAGTGTAAATATTTAAGCCCATAGAAAAGTACATGTAAGACTTCTCACACTTGGAAGGAATTACTTGAATCTTACTAACTTTGAAAAGAATTTTGATATAATTTAATATTCATACTCCAAAGACTTAAAAAGGTTTGGCACCTTGTAATCCTTTACAAAGAAAATAAAAATTATTTTAGAAATAATTTTAAAGCTTCTTGCATATTACAGAAGGTGATAAATTTCAGCATTTGTTAGTTTACTTTGATTACTACTACTGCATTAAAGACTATTAAACATATTGAATACAATGTTACAGACTGTATGTGAGGCTTTACATTACTATGAAGAGGGAAGACTTACTTAGGTTCTTAGTATAACCAGATTCTAAGACTTTTTCCCAGAAGTTCACGAGTTGCCAATCAGTTTCCAGTATTTTTTAGAAACCAGGAATGCTCTTATTCCTCTAGATCTCTGGAAACTTACAGAGAATAACTGATTGACAAGTGTAAGGAACTTCTAAATTCAGAAATAAGGAGTTCAGTGCCTTAGTTGATTATCAGGTAGCTGCTTCTACAAATTATCACCATGATTAAGAGTGACTTAAGTATTTACAACACAGGCAAATCAGTTTCACATGACTAAGTGCATGGGTCCATATGTTAAAGATACAGAGTAGTTCAGGAAAAAAAGTGACATCACAACAGTACCAGTCCCTCAGTGTAACCAACATGCATGGTCAATTTATCCAGAAGAAGATATCACTGCAAGAACTGTCACAGCAACCAATCCTGGCTGAAGAAGAAATCCCATAATCTCACTGTTACGAAAAGCTTTATATAGAGAACACTAATTCTGTGTCTCCGATAACTGCAGATGTGGAGAGAAAGAGCCCACATGTAGGTTTATGGGAAGGCCTATTAGACCATGAGTTAGGTGCACATTTCCAGTCAATTAACCAGCAATTGTAGCAAGTAACATTTGAAATTAGCTGCAAAAATGCACACAGTACCACATTCTATGTTAACCACACTTAAATAAAAAACTACCATACTGTAAAATGACTTCCATTTAGTTTTTATCAAGTTATCCTAGTTTCCAGTTCATTAAAAAAATATTTTATTTTTATGAAAAGTCACTCTCAGAGCTAATTTCTCATTAAAACAGTAAGACTGAAGTTATCTCTTACATATAAAATCAGTTACAGTCACATGGTGGAGTCAATCAGATTGAGCCATGTAAATTTTGATGATTTGAGCAGTGGCTCTAGAAAGTGTACCTCCCTTTAAATAATGCCCTTCTACAAGTCTACCCAAGAAAAGCTGCCAACACTGATTTAACACAAGGGAAACTGCATCTCTGAAACTAGAAATACCATCATTGTCAAGCAACATTCAGTCAGATGCACCCACGTGGTAACACGCTACCATCCAGCTGTAAGGCAGTGACTCTAAGAAGCATTTACTATGTGAGAAACGCGTGGGCAAAAAACTATGTGGAAAAAGCAAAGCAAAGAAACTGAAAATATGTAAAATTTTAAAAATCAGAAGAAAATAAAATTTGCTCTTTAATTCTTCCCAAATGAGCCACTAAACTATATTACAAATAGAGAAAATGTAACTTCTAAAAAAAGGGTCACAGTACTTCATCTACAATAAACACAGAATACAGACTCTGGACTCTAAATGTCACTGATTTGGTCACTCACCCTGATTTATTTATTTACATTTTCCTTATAAAACCTACATAATAATAACTCTGACTTTGAAAGAGTTACTGTGCAGATTGGGTGATGATTTAAAAACAATGCCTAGAAAAGCACTTAAGATATTAAAAACCATTGTAAGCACAGTACTGAATTAATATTAGTTCTTTCTCCCCTTTCTTAAATATATGGCTAAAGTTTAAAAATGACACATAAAATTTTCTATGTGAATAATTTGTAAAAATGCACCACTTAAATATTCTTAGACTAATCAGAGGATAGCAGTCCAGAGCAAACGATTCTCCAGCTAAAAGGACTGAAAGAACAAGGGAAGCCAGCGGGCAGGGCTGGGACATAGGCCGGCACCCTGGGGGCACTCCAGGGGGCATTCAGGACTCCGCTGGGCTGGATGCACAGGGGCCAGCTAGTTCTTGCACTGGGTTCACCAGATGCTTAAGCTGCTCTTTTTCTTTCCTTGCTTCTTTTTTTTGGACAGCACAGTGCTGCTTATTTTGTTAAAGATTTTTTTTTATTAGAACATAACAGTCACCTTTCTTGCGGAGAGTTGGTGCACAGACATAACGCATCTCAGTCCTTTCTTTTATCCTCTTCCCCTCCCTTCTAGCTCTTGGTCTCCTTCCCATATGCTCAAGATCTATTGTGCTATTTCCTATTATCCTTTACTTTATTCTTTACACTGTGGGCTTCTCATATACACAAAATAATGCAATATTTAAGCCCATGTGTCTGATTTATGTCACGTAACAGTATGGTTTCAAGGTGCATCTGTTTACCTATAAATTTATTTATCAAGTTTTTTTCCTTCGTTATGGTACAGTAGTATTCCATTGTGTGTAGATATCACATTTTCTTTATCCACTCCACTGTTTGGATAGACACACCAACTGCTTCCAAGATTTGGCTGTTGTGCTATGAACATGGGTGTGCATATATCTCTATTATGTTTTTAGCTCTTCCAGGAAGATACCTAGAAAGGGAATAACTGGGACAAATGGAATTTCTTTAGTTTTTTGAACCATTCTATTTCCTAACATTAAAATATTTGTCCGGGCATAGACTTAATCCTTAGGAGGCACCACTTGGAAATAATAAGGCTATTTCTGGAGGAAAAGAAGTTTTACTATGATTATATATGGAAAATCTATGCATATTACATTATCTAAGCTTCTTAGCCTTCATGTTTAAAGCTGGTGCACTAAAGCATAAATGTTCAGACTTCTATGGGTGGACAAAACAGACTGGTGTTTTTCTCACTGCAAGATACCCACAACAATTTTAAAAACTCAAACAGAATATACAGAAGAAAGTAAAATACAAGAGTATTATAATATGTCTGAAGAGAAAGTGATGCCTCATGAATATTTTACCTGAATTTTAAATGTATACACACCTGTATTGGTCTGTAAATACATACTTTCATTCAACAAATACACAATGAGCTGTGCTATAAAATGAATTTACACTCATTTTGTAAAAATGGTTGTCAAACTGGTCTGTGAAAATACCCCCTGAAGGTTATAAGAGGAAGAGGGTATTAGACAATATAAATCTGTGACTCTTAATGTAATTCTGGTGAATATAATTCCTATTACAATGCTTTAAAATAAGTAGATATTATTTCAAAATAGGCTTTGTAAAACAAGTACTATTCCTATAAGCATATGTTCTGGCAAGAAATGCTATTTGGGACTACTATTAAGGTAGTCTACTCATCGCAAAGGATTATTTTATTACATTTTCCTATGAGTTCAGTTATCCTTCCCAATTTTAAAGTTGGAAACCAGAGTACAAAGACAACACCAATGCTGGGTAAATAAACTTGAAGAAAAGGTAAGGTCTTTGGTGACAGCAGCAAAGAGTTAAATATGCCTAAATGGAGACTGTTTTCTGCTAACCAAGCAAAAACAATTTGAAATCAGTAGATAAACATGAAATACGTACTAATAAGCTGAAAAGAAATTTCTAGGGGACTTTGGGGGATTAAAAACCAGAACCTTCCATTTATCTCCATTTTCCTAGAGTTATTTTTAGATTCAACAAGAACAATCCTGGCCAGTAGCACTTCTCCAACGTGAGTGGAGATAAATACTTCTTATAAATAAATGTTAATTATTTCACTAGCTGCACATTCAGAAAAGGCTATCTTTCAACACAGAATGTCAACTGCTCCTTTTGGTATGCTTGTAATTCCATTCATGTTGGGGAATTATACACACACACTGCATCATAATCAAAAGTATTCAAGTGAAAAAACTAGTGGAATGTTTCTGAGAAACATGTTTTAAAAAGTAAACCTAAAGCTCTATTTGCAATATAGAAAATTAACTCTACACTTCAATTCCATATTCCGTTTTAGCTGAGGAGAAGGAAAAAGGAGGTAATGGGGGAATCTGGGTAGGGGAAAAAGAAGAGGAATAAAAAAGGGCTTTGGGAAGTACAAAGGTTGGTGAGTTAATCTGAGGTAAATCTCTCAAACCAGGCTGGTGGGCAGCTACAATTTAAGAATGTGTTATCATCTGTTATAACTGCCCTTTGAAATTTTAATTCATTCACTAGCAATTTAGGGACTCCTATGTGCTAGGATTCTTTAGAGAAAGGTAAAAAGCAGAGTTTATAAAGGTAGTGGGGAGCATTCCTCTTCTCATTGCTTCCCCTAAATAAATGAACTTGCTATGAAATTATTATAAAAGGTTATATAAACCTTTTCATTATTTTTCATTAAATGTATTTTTCATTAAAACAAAAAGTATAGAAGGGAAAGAGTGGTCAAAAAATAAACTTCACAGCTTGCCTGGAATTCATGTTGAGACCTCATAAGTTTTACTAATTCAAGAAACAAAAACTGTATTTAAGCAAACTACATTCCTAATTCCTTAACATGTCCTTTTGAATGTTTGACGCTTCACATGCAGAAAAGTAATTAATGAAAAAGTTGACATGAATCACAAATCAGGTTAAATCCATGGAGAAGGCATAAAAGTAACTGATTGACTATATTTGTATACTTCCCATATTAGCTTTTTTGGGTGACTTTTCAAAAAAGATAAAATATAACGAACTTACCAGGTATACTTAAGAATATAACGTAAAATAATAAACACTGTTTTGGAAAGTAGATTTAACGTAAATAAAAACTATAAAGTCAAACAATGACTAAATCATTAGAAATGTTAGTAAACCATGCATATTAAAGGCATTTCTTCTGTGCTGTAAAGCAGCTGATTACAAAGACATATTAGTTTTTTTTTTAAAACCCTTGTAAAGAACTGCAAGATCTTTTAAGTGACAGTGAAATACAGTCACAGCCTCTGATTAGGAACTGAGAAATGCGCACAGCCTAGCAAGCTCCCTAAACAGCGTGCACCTGCCCATCGGGTCATCTGGAGAGGTGTGTGCTTTTCAAGTAACTAGATGAAAAACATTTTTAAATTCTCATATCTCCAGGTCTTAGAAAAAGAAAATTCATTTGAAGACAGATGCACATAGGTAGGTCTAGGGTCACAGGCGACAGGTTAAAAAGCATCAGAATGAAACAAACCTCAACAGCTTTCCTGAGGCCCTAAGCAGAGGTCATTTACATGCAGTCAAAGGACACTTAAGAGAGACCACTGCGCCAGCTGATTTAGCATCTGCCTGCAGGTCACTGGGGATGGGAGGAGGAGGTGCTGGGGAGGAACATGACATGCAAAAGGAGAATACCAGGAACAGGAAGCCGGAGCAGGAGAGGAGTGAGAGACACAGACTCACTCTGTCTGCGGTGCGGTGGGGCAGTCCGTGGGATCCCTTGGAAGGAGCCCTGCCAAGGAGAGAAGGAGGGAGCAGAATACCCACCCTGTGCAGAGAGAGAGACAGGGTAGGGAGGTATAATAAAAAAGGGGAATTGAAAAATAAAGAAACCAAAGTCATACTTTGTTTTGTTTTTAAAATAACATAGAGCAACAGTGTTAATGAGAATAGATTTAACTTTAAAATACAGGCAGCTCAAATGACTACAAATATACTATAATGTAAAAAAATCACATAGTAAATATTTTTAAGAGTGCATGATTTTCCTCTGGTTTGCAATTAACATACAAGAAATAATAGTCTTTCTGGTACATATCACATTCATTATTATATATTTCTTTACAGTAGCAGGTTCCAGTCTTCTGTAGAAGAGAAAGAATTTTAGAAGGAGAGATGGATTATTAAACATACACAAAATGCATTAATTTATGAGCCAAGCAGTCACAAAAATACCACATAAAATTACTTCTTTTTAAATTGTAGGTTTTCAGAAGATTAGAAGGTAAAAGAAAGAACATTAGCTAAGTTAGGACTAACACAGCAGTAAAAGACTTAGACGTTGTAAGAGTAAGTCCTTTATAAAGAACGTGTTGTGCAGGCCAGTTTACACATGCATGCTTTTTAATCTGAGTAACTCCAAGTTTCTACCTGTGTTATTTTAATAACACAGTATCAGAATTAGAATACATCTGAAGTGTCATTTACTTTCATTTCTTACTTTCCAAATAAAACTGGGCTCTTTAAGAAAGTAACTGTTCAGTGTCTCACAAAGAGAACCAGGTTGGGTCTTCTGTCTGTTAATCATAGCCTCCTCACTGATCAAGACATTCACAGACAAAACTGTTAACATGCTCTTAGAGCACCAACAGAGAAAATGAGCCATAGGTCTTTATCACACCTAGGCAAATTTGCAAAACACAGTATGCAGTTTTTCATATCAATTAATCTGATACAGAAATAATGCTATCTCAGCAAATTACTAATACAGCTTTACTGGTGTTTACAGATTCATGAACACTGTTTCAAATAAAAAGTATCCCACCTCTTTGTCAATATGCCTTGGATCCATTAGGTATAACCATATATTTCTTTGAATTTAAGAGTAAACCTACAATGTGCAATATAAAATAAAAACAAGATCCATTTTCTATGTTGATGGGGGAAACAGCTACTAGAAACTGAACAGAATTAATACACTTTAGAATAATCTAGTAAATACAGATCCTGTCTTTTAAAAATTTTTCAGATTTTGTTTTTAAAAATCACTACTTTTCACTCAATTAATCATATGGCCACAGAACTCAGAGGCAAAGAGCGTGCCTGGCAAGTGTGAGGTCATGAGTTTGATTTCTGGTACCAAAAAAAAAAAAAAAAGTCCATCTGCAAAAATAGCCTAGAAAGTATTGAATACGGCACAGCCCTACATGCTCTCTATAGATACCACCTGTGGTAACTGTATTGGGGGAATTCTGGGTCAAATTCGCAACAAATCTTTCTTAGCAGTATAACCAGAGCCAAGTTTTTACCCACTGCCTTGGTAAAGCAAACTCTCCTGGGTGACTTTAAGATCTGTTAAGTAGTGGTAACAAATGACTACATCAAGAAGTTAAGTTCTGGGCTGGGGATTTAGCTCAGCGGCACAGCACCTGCCTGACAAGCACAAGGTCGTGAGTTTGATTGCAGGTAACGGAAGAAAAACAAAAACAACAACAACAAAAAGAAGTTAAGTTCCTACTGAAGAAAGCTCTGACCTGGAGATGGGCCCCTGTGTTTTGAGGCTTCCACAAGCTTGGTAGCCAATCTTTGAGCCTCAGTTTCTTCATCTGTCAGAGGTGAGGGTTGGGATGGTTCACCTCTAAGGGCCCTTCCACTCTTAGTTTGCATAGTTTCTAGTATAGCTGTCCCTATCCCCACTCGAGTCATTGCTACCTTTATTTCTCGATTTATTTGCCATTTAAACAATCAAATTTGTCTTTGCTAAATTGTTAATTTGTAAAATAATTAAAGCATCTGTCACAATCCCTTCAACTTTGTGGGAGTTTTAAGGAACATTAAATGTCCTGCTACCGCAAGCCTAACACTCCTCAGTACAAACTCTAAATAACTATTTATTGATTTAAAACGAATTAAACTATCTCATTTATCTAGGGATGGAGCTGTAATATCTGTCGGTCCTGACCACACATTACAATCAACTAAGACATCTGAAAAAAACAAAAACAATGACATCATTTTTATTTCACTAAGAACAACAACTCAGCCTCTGGGATGGGCCAGAGCATGAGAAGGAGACACACAACTCTGTGATATAAGCATGTACACAGCTCTGCCCACTACGCCAAGGGACACCCACCTATCAGCTGACAAGACATCATGTGCCATCAGACCTTAGGCCCCAAAAGGCAAAGAAAGCTACTTATTTTATTTCTGCCCCTTAAAATGCCTTCCTCCTCTTCTCTAACCACCTGTCAAAATCCTATTCAGCCTCCCCAGCTCATTTCAAGTGCATTTCCTTTAGCTACATAAATTATGATCACTCTTATTAATATTCATAGGTCTTAGAATTCCTGCCTTGAGAAATTTTTCTCCCTTTTCTTATTATGTTGATAATATCTATATCATATATATATATATTAAATCTTCTAATAAATATATGCACACTGAGGATGGTGGATCTCCTACTTTTCTTAGTGCCAACTACAGCTGCTTGTCAAGTGATTCACAGAGTAGAAATAACATCTGTATCAACACTATACAACAAGATGGAGCTGACACATTTCTCCCTTTTCCTGCTGTTCAGCACAGCTAAAAGCCCCGAACACATACATAACACAAATGCAAACCTCTGAAAGGTGGAGAACAAAAGGCCACTCAGCTAGGGAGCTTGGGAACTAAGAAAAAAATGGTAGGAAACCCTTGGTTTTCCTTTTCTTAATATATCATAAGCTGCATGATGAAGAAGCCAGCACCCGGAAACACCAATGAGCACAAACAAAAGGCTTGCTCCACCAGCTAAAGGCCCAGCACACAGAGGTAGCCCAGCAATGTAACAAACTTGTACATAATAAGCTCTCTACATGCTCACTTGGGCAGTGCATGTACATAAATACCTCCCTAGTGCCACAGAAAACCTGTCGTCCCAGCCCCTCTTCCTACCAGAAAACTCCGAGTGGGCGTGATATTGTCTTAGGCAGTCCTTAAAATATATACAGGAAACATTCAAGAAACCTGAAAATGGCAGAGGACTTAAAGGAAAATACATTTTCTACATACAGCATTGTAGGCAGCTAAGTGAGACAAAATAAACACCATCAGAAAGGGACTATGCTCTCAAGGAGTCAAAACAAAAATAAAGACATCAGAACTGTGGGTGGAGGCGCATCTGAAGGTCAGGCCTTAAGATTGAGATGCAATGGGCAGGTGCACACACCTCCCCCCAAGGGATAAACAGTAACTTGAGATTATACTGTAATTAACACCACCTGGTCCAGGAAGTCCAGATTTTAGGAGGAACCCTCAGCATAAAACACTAAAAAGGCATTTTCTAGGCAACACATACAGAATAAAACAAAAGCACAACCACTAGAAACACTAGAGAGACATTCCCTAGAAAAAACTTAGAACTGGTATCAATCAAGCACTCTCAGTGGTGGTTGCTTTTGACATTTAAATATAGAGATGTTTGTTTTGTTTTTTCTGGTACCGGGAATCGAACTCACAACCTTGCGCTTGCCAGGCAGGCACTGTGCCACTGAGCTAAATCCCCAGCCCCTAGAGTTGTTTTATAACTAAAAAAACTATAATGTTCTCACAAGGAGAGACCTAATTACTGCTGTCAGTACACATTAAAATAATGACTTTCATTACCTCTTTTGGAAGCACATCAACTTCTTCCAAAAGATAGACTTGATCAAACTATTTCCTGGAAAGCCAACAGCTGTTTGTCACTGACTGCTGTCTACATCTAATACCAAGAGTAAAATTTCAGTCTGTCTTGCCCATAGCTTCAACAAGTAGGTCAGTAAATTAAACTCAAACATTACACAAATGAAACATTCCAACAGCAGAAAACTGGTGCTATTTTTTGTTTTCTAACAACAGTATAAATTGCTTCTTTTAAGGCCTACCTGAAGTTTCACAGTTTTGGTATTTGGTACTAGATGGCCAGACTTAAAAATCTTACATTTCTAAACATGTTAATCATTCAATTGCTGTAATATCCACGTTTAATTTGTTCCTAGCCTTTAAAAAATTCCATTTTCCTGTTACTAGTTTCAGATATAACTGAGAAATACAAAATACTGTTGTTTTTTCAAAAGCTGGCATCAAAGGCAGTCTTTGTTGTGTTGTCATCAATCCTGCATGTCAGAAGGCAATGTCTCAGTAGCACAGGTAATTCCTGACAACATCTATAAAGCTAAATGATACAGGCTACAGTCAATAGCCAGTGTCTAATCTTGACTAAACATTATGTAATTTAAAAGTAATTGTGGGACTAGATCATGAATATTACTTTTTTAAATACTGATATATGTTTTCTTCACTTGAAATGTTTAATGGCACATTTTAAATACACATAGTAATGAATATAAATGAGAAAAAAAGACCCTGGGGAAAAAAAAATGAATCCTGTAAGTCCCCTTGAGTACGTTACCTCCAAATCTGTCTATCCTGTCTACCTACCTATCTAGCTACTTACCTGAGTGCTCAGCAGTCCCATGTAACCAGTGGTCACTGCATAGCACAGCACACAGAGTTCTATGGTAGCATAGCTCTGAAGTGCCCCACCACTCTTCCATCCTGGGACTGCCCCCTATTGTGGCTAACTTCTTTTTATAATTCGGGCTTGGCACAGTTTATACTGCTGCATTATTCCTTTCCCAAGCAGAGCAGGTAAGATGTGCTTCATACTTGTCCTCAATGCTAAAAATGCTGTTCTAGAATACCTACACTTAAAATACTCTGGGATATGCCTATAGCACACCTTGGGCAGCTCCCTACCCTAGTCAAACCCTAAATGAGTAGCACAGCAGGTGATTTATTCCTCCTTCCTTTGCTGGTTTCAGTTTCACAGTCTAATATTGCAGTGGCCATCAAATCACTTTCTGATCATATGTAACACCTGGTGGTAGTGCAAAACCATATAGATCAGAAAATACTGGGGCAAAGTATTTCAAGAATCAGTTTTTAATTGATTAAAGCATTCCTTCATTTTTGGTTTAGCCAAAAAAAAAAAAAAGTCAAACAAAATAGTAATAGGAAACCACTTCCACAACCACCACTGCTGTACAACGTATTTCAATCTAAACATAACACACAAATGGTTTTGATCATTCTCAACACAGCTCTAAAAGGTACTTCTGGTATAATAAACAAATGTTACCATATGTAGAAAGACACTCCTAGATCCCAAGGATCAAAATACATCCTCAATTCGCAACAACTGAGGCTGAATATATGCAAAAAATGGCATAATAAAATGGCTCACAGGGCAATGGGAAGGAAGTCAGAACTATAAGAAAATCCTATATAACAAGAATAGATATAACAGAAACAGCTGAGCACCTCATCATCATTTGAAATGATGACATGGAGCTTGAGTTGGAATCCTTCTGGCCAAGGAGTCACCTGTCCTGTCTGCGTAGCAGATGTATCCTTTCTGTACAGGGACCCACCACGAGATAGGAGCTACAACCTCATGACCTTGAACACTTGATTATAAAGTCTAATATTGCAGAGGCCATCAAATCACTTTCTGATCATATGTAACACCTGGTGGTAGTGCAAAACCATATAGATCAGAAAATACTATGACAAAGTGTTTCAAGAATCAGTTTTTAATTGATTAAAGCATTCCTTCATTTTTGGTTTAGCCAAAAAAAAAAAAAAGTCAAACAAAATAGTAATAGGAAACCACTTCCACAACCACCACTACTGTACAACATATCTCAATCTAAACAGATGCAACAGATGTGTACATATACATACACTACCAAAAAGTCTAGAAGATCAAATGAGGAATGCTGATAATGGCTATAAGTGGTTAGTATAACTCGAGTAATTTAAATTTTTCCTAAATTGTTACTTTCAAAATACTGTAACCTCTCAGTAAAAAGTACAGAGAAAGAAAAGCTGCCTTAGAGTGTCTCCCTTTTAAGCATATTATGTTTTGGCTCTATGCCATTCATAAAGTACCCTTAGCACTCTCTTTTCCCCATTCCTTTAAGAGGCATTGAATTCTATCCTTTTTCTACTGAGAAAATGATGTGCAATCTACTTTTGCCAAAAGATTTTTTTTTTTTTTGCTACTACTAGTACAAGATTGAGCTCTTTTGTGGAGGATTTCTCTTTCATACTTTTACTTGAACTATCACTTCAACCAGCAATGCTTACCCCGCAGTAATTTTAAATCCTACAAGTACATTTCTGTGGTTATCACAGTAGACTGCAAGCCTCCACCACGCAGAGTAAACCTGGGCACCTGGTTTCTCTTTCAGGGACATGTAGTCTTATCGTGATCTCTCTCAAGATCTGTTCAGCCTCTACCCTTGCTCCCCAGGGCTCTAACACTGTTCTGCCTGTTCCTTTTAGTCACTTCACCTCCTGCAGCCACTCAAGCGGGGCAAGATGCTACCCACAGGTTAGAAAACCAACGAGAGCTGCATGTGAGTTATGCAAGCACTCCCACAAGTCACTGCTTAGTCCTAGAACCTTCGTGTGCAGGAAGAGTGAGGCTGACGCCATGTAGGCATGTTGGAGGTTCTGTAGACATCTGGAAGGCTGCAACTGTGTCTTCTTCACACTTACACTCCCAGATTAGGAGAGTGTTCAGCACAGAGTAGGCAATATCTATCTGCTAAGTGAGTAAGGAAGGTTTCCTTTTCTTCCTTTTGTTCTACTGCTTTACTTCTTCCCTTATTTCCTGCTGGCTGTGCCCTTCAGAAATCCTATCTGCAGCCATTAGGAGACACCAAAATCCCCTTGGATGAAACTATACAGAAAATCTGCACTGGGCTGAATATATTCCCACTCCCATTGACCTGCTGCTGGTGGTGCCAGCCAATCTCCTCCCTCCTGCAGGTTCTGACTGAGGAGACTGATAACTTTTCCCTTATTTTTTTCCACTTGCTAAGTGGCTCCAGGCAAGTCATTCAGAGAGTAACTCAGTCTCCTTCACCATTCTTTCCTCCTTCCACTCTAGCCAAGTGTCTTCCTTCACGCCTAGACAACGTTCAGAGGAGATTCTCATACATCCCTCACAAATCTCTGGGGTGGACTCTAATCAAATAACAGGGCCAATGTGAAGAAACTTAAAATTTTAAGATACTATACAAAAGGTCAAGAGTGAAACTCAGGTTGTAACCTTCACCCTTCTCAAAGGCTTACCCAGATCAAGAAAACTGCACTTATAATAAGTCTGAAGATTTTTAAATAATATTATTTTCACGCCCAAAATTAATGTCTAACAAACAATGTTGCCAAAGAAGAATCACATTGCATGTTATCTCCATCCTCAAAATTCTGTTTATATATACTGCATTCCTGCTTAAAAAAAAAAAAAAACATTTAGAGTAAAATATAACTTCTGAAAAGAAAATCACTGTAATTATAATAAATGATCTCCAAAACATGTATTTCAAGTAAAGTCCAAGAAACAGAAAAACCAGAGGCTACACTTAATATTTAATATGTTTTAAAATTTTAACACTACCGCTATTTCCCTAAACACACACTGTGTTCTGCCATAATCATATACTGGCTGCTTTACCATCCCTTTCTACCTCTCTACCTTCACTTGCACTGTTTCTTTTACCAAGGATATTCCTCCCACTCTAATCTGTAAAACCTCTCCACCTCCCAGGCTCCTGAGTATGCTTCAAAACAAGAAACCCAGAACTAGCACAGGTCCTAAATTACAGTACTAGTTTCAACATTTACTTACTATAGAAATTTTAAGCAGTCATTAATATCCCAAGATTCTGGTACTTTATCTACAAAACAAAGGAGTTTAACTAGGTGATTTCTCTAGTAAGAGATAACAGGAAAAGCTCAAGTCTGGAAAAACTGACCCCAAGATCACCCAAGATCAAGGCAAAACTAACTTAGGAATAAATGCAGAACATGCTGGGGTTGCTCTGCACCAGCTGCTTTTGTCTAGTGAGGAGGTAGGGAGGCTAAGGAAGCCAGACAGAATGATATGAAGTACAAATTTCCATGAAGATGGCAAACTGGAGCCTTGCATGCTTAAAGGGATCACCTGTCTAGTCAGTAAGCTGATCAAAAACACAGACGTCCCTGTGGGATGACTGGAGACACCTGGAAAGTCCAGAAGTCCATCTTTGCAAGGGGCACAGTCTTATTTTGTAACTGCCGTCAGACAGGTAAGTTTCTACATCCTTGCACAGTAAAGAAATATATCGTCCCAGTCTGTTGATGTCTTTGCTTTCTACGATTCGAACATTACGTTCACCTTCTTCACCATACTCCATGATTCCTGTAACTAAACCTTCCAATCCTAACTCTCAGAGAACTTACAGCAGTTGCTATCAATGCATGACCAGTTCTCCCCAAAGTGCTTATAAATGAAAAAATCCTTATATATCTATATACATATTTCCCAATAACTCATTTTTACTTTAAGAGTCTAATATCTCTAGGATGAGCAATGATCAAACTTTTGCCAAATAAGTTAATTTTTGCCATCATACTTTTACACAGGCTACAAAAATAACTATCACATGAAAATATTTATAACCTTTAAAGGCCTACAGTAAAGTTTTGTAAGTTTGTGTTACTAGGACTCCACTGATAATCCACAGTGAGACAAAAGTCAAAGCTGGCTTATCAAGCATTCTACTAATGAAGTCGGTTACCTGGCCTCATGTAAAAGGAGAATGATGACTGAGGATAATGCTCTGGCATAGGTACCTCCTGAACTGAGTGCCAAGGAATTCAGGTTAAATGATGGTCAGAATATTTTTAGTACTAAAAATGTTCTGAGATACAACATTTAAAGAAAACAAACAAAAGTAAATGGCTATTTTCTACTACTTGGTAGAAATCACAGCCTAATTCTGCATAAAATATAATAACCCTCTCTAGCTATGCCTTCATGCATTAATGATTCCTAATATTATCAACATTTGTAAGTAATTATAACAATAAAATATTTTGAAGAATCTCAAACAAAAAAAGAACTATGTGACACTATATACCTTCAAAGTGTCAAATGCTGCTGAAGCAAAATGACTGAATGTTGGGCTTCTGTTCTTTCACAGTGTGTGAAAACACCACTCTCATAAAAGCATGCAATGAGAGGAGAGAAGACACTCAAAATGAGCTGCAGTGTGCAGAATGGAAAGCTATTAAGTGCACATTCGCTTATAAAGGACACACAAGAGAAGCTGTAGAAAGCACAGAAACACCTAACAGCCATGAAAAAACAACTGACCTTAAGAAAAAAATTAGCCATGACAGATTCAAAATTATTAGTGATTAGAGTACAAATAGCAGAACAAAACTTCCAAATAGCAAAATGACTGGAGAGGAGGATAAGAACAGGTTACTTACAGGAATTCTTCTCCAGGGTGTTTGGGTATATTTATCAGCATATGTGCCTTTTTCCTCTTGTGATTTTTGGTGGCACTTACACCGGGTTGCCTGAACAAAACCACAAATTTTTATACTGGTTTAATTATGTACATATAAACAAAGGTAACTAGGGACTTCCTTAGGGAATACAAAACCAAATCAACAACACAGTTCTGGCTACTTATATGATGAAAGTGTCTATAGCAAACACAAGGTCTATAAAGTTGTCTAGCATCTTATTCAGGAACTGGGTCTGAAAGTAAGCCAGTAAGGCTAGAATTTTAAATAAAACAAACTGCCTTGGAAATTTCTTAAACTGTTCATAAAACATACAGATATAGAAACATGTAGCAATATACAGTATATAAAAAATACAACAAAATTTACATTATTTTACATGATGGCATTATAGTCATTCCCACATAGTTTCTTAAAAGCATTTTTGATGGGACTCTACTGGCTATTAGATACCAACGGTCCACACATCAGGATGTCTGTTCCTACACATACTGCTATATGCCCCTTTAATGATGTGTGTGCTCTACTGGACTGGAGCATTTTTAAGGATCTTTGCCCTATGACAAAATCTATCATATCGGACCATTTCAATTCACCAAGAGATACACATGATTCTATTCAACGCACACAGTTATATGAACACAATGCACCTACAGTATAAACCTGGGACTCAAAAAAGAACAAAAAGAAGACAATGAGAATTTCCCCTTAGTGTGAAGGCACATAACCATATTGTTTGATAAATAAACCCACTGAATTCATATACACTTTCTTATAGGAAAACCTACAAAATTCTTGATTATGACATCAAGTTAGAAGTATTTTCTACTTTAAAAATACTCAAAATTCTTTTTCAAAAATTAGTTCCTATCACATCATTCCAATTTCCTTATACTACATAAAATCTAATTTTAAAAACTCTATAAAACACATGTATTTCTTATTCCTAAGAAATAGGATAGCACTGAAACAAAATTTACACATAAGTGAGTGAACCTAAGAGTCTCTTAAAATGTACCCTAATAGGTCTTAACTTTAAACATATCTTGGAGGCATGTAAAGAAAATATGAAACACTTATTGTAATGCAAGCACACTACTTAGTCCATCCTGACTATAGGAATCCCAGAAATATTCTTTCTGTGGTCTATGTGCTAACACAGTAGAAATATTACAGTGAATATTTCAATTTTCCATCATTTGGACAGTCTAGTTTTCATTGACGTTTCAACAGATACAAAATAATGAAAATTACTACCCGAATAATTCCTTCTCCATATGCTTGCTTTTATTGCTGTCATATCTGTATGTGTGTTATACAGATGCTTATTTTATGTGTGGTTCCTTATTTAGGGAAGTGTGTCCTGTCTCTTATCCTAAAAACCCGTATCTTAGTAAATCTGAATCAAGCTAGTTATTCCCAACCCTCTGTGATTAGGAAGGCACAGGTAACCCAAATCTAGCCAGCAAAACACAAGAAAAGTCTATGGGTATTTTTCTGAGATAGTGTTCCTTGATTTTAAAAGTAGGTAAATTATAGAAAACAAGTCCTTTACTGATGTTTGGAATTTCTGTATGAGAATATGACACAATGAAGTACAGTAGACATCTTGTAACTAATGACAAGACATGCAAAAAGGTTCCAGAAAAACCAACCTAGAACTTTATCTATGGACCAAATGACCAAAAGCAACCACAGAAATGGACAGGATTTATACATATTCTTATTATTTGAGTACACTACTAGGGATTGAACCCAGGACCTCTGCAATGAGCTATATTCTCTGCCATTTTAAAGTTTTTCTGTTTTGTTTTATTTTGTTTTAAATTTTGAGATAGACTCTTACTGAGTTGTTGCCCAGGGTAAGCTCAAACTTCTGATCCTCTTGCCTCCACCTCTCAGAGTGCTGCCTATATACTACAGGCATATACCACCATGCCTCTTCTTTTTTGTTATCACTCTTAGTTAGGGACTTTCATTTGAAACTTAAAGCATCATAAGACATGTACTAATTTATACTGAGTGGTAGGGGGCAAGTCATTTAACAAAAGTGACTATCACATACCCAGGGGTAGGTATTCTGTGGTTCAACCTGGGTGACCAGGACTATTTTTACTATTCTTCATTTACAGAAAAGGTTTAGGAGAAGTTTCATACTTTCCCTAAGAGAACATGGCTATGATGTTTCAAAGCCAGGATCTGAATTGTTTGCATGATTTTATAAATTATGGTAGGCGTACTTCACTTGAGTTCCACTTTCTGTGTTTCCCTTAGAGAAAATTCTACACTAGCAATCTCACAAGATTATTGCAAGAATTCAATGAACAAATTTTTAAAATTAACTATTTAATTAATGTCATGAGGTAAAAATTATCAAGTAGTGTTGGCTTTTTGAAGTAAGGTTTAAACCTCTATACTTTGCAGTTAAATTCTCAGAACACTATAATCTGATTTTTTATCAACAGATTTAATGTAGACTATGAATTCAACATTTTATTATTTTATGGAAGTTTTCATACAAATACAGATAAGTGGTAAACACATATTTATTTCTTTTTTTTTTTTTTTTTAATTTTAAGGATAAAAGGAGGGAAACATTAACAGACATACAACATTTTACAACATATCACAAGCACAATACAGACAATACAGAGTTACAAACAAAGTGGTAGGGAATTAACAATGGTGGTTGTATTACATATTGATATCTTCAAAGTGGCTTCTCATGAAAACAGATATAGACATGCAATACTGGTCAACCAAAGATTCATTGACAGTTTCTTTCAGCATAGAAACAGCAGATAGAAGAATAACCATGTTATCTATCCTGTATATACATACATACAAAATTTCTCCTTCTTTCCCTTCTCTTTTCCCACATCCCAGAAGCCCTTTACTCTTCGGTGGTTTCCTATCATTTCACAGTGTCTATCATACCTCCGAGTTTAAATTAACTCTTTCAAGTTTTACACTAGTGACACAATGCGGTGCTTGCACATGTATGTTTGATTTATTTCACTTATGAGTATGGTCTCTAGTTGTGACCATTTAAATATAAAGGCCTCGAGTTTATCTTTCTTTACAGCTGAGTAATATTCCATTATATAAAAGTACCATAATTTTCTTATCCAATCCTCGGTGGATGGACATTTGGGTTGCTTCCACATTTTAGCAATTACAAATTGTGCTGCTATGAACATAGGTGCACATATATCACTGTGATATGATGTTTTTAAATCTTCTGGGAAAATACCCAGCAGGGGGATAGCTGGGTTGAATGGGACCTCTAAACCTAGTTTTCGGAGGAATCTCCAAACTGATTTCCACAGTGGTTTCACCAGTCTGCATTCCCACCAGCAGTGGAGAAGGGTTCCTATTTCGCCACAGCCTCGCCAGCATTTGTTATTGGTTGATTTCTTAATGCTAGCCATTCTTACTGGGGTAAGGTGGAATCTTAGTGTTGTTTTAATTTGCATTTCTCGAATGACTAATGATGTTGAACATTTTCTCATATATTTATTTGCCGTTTGTATCTCCTTGTCTGAGAAATGTGTGTTCATCTCAGCTGCCCATTTTTGGATTGGGTCTTTGAATTTGGAGGGGCTGAAATTTTTTAATTCTTTATATGTTCTAGATAGAAGCCCTTTGTCTGAGGGACAATCAGCTAAAATTTTTTCCAAGTTTGTGGGTTTTCTTTTGACTCTGCTGGTGATTTCTTTAGATGTGCAGAAACTTTTCAGTAGGATGAGATCCCAGTTGTTGATTCTTTCAAGTGTTTCACGTGCAATTTGGTTTTTATTCATGAACTCTCTGCCTACCCCTATGTCTTCGAGGTTTTTACCTACTTTCTCTTCCAATAGATTTAGTGGTAAACACATATTTAAAAACAACATAAAGAAAACAAAGAAGGCTCAGCATGGAAGGGAATTTAACCTAGAAAATCCTTCTCACTGGGGATAAAGAAAGCACTAGAGAGATGATGGCAACTGCCAACGTCCTTCAATGTATGAATCCTGGAGTCTACAGAAGCCCTCTAAGTCCTGTCTATGGCTCTTCTGGTGGCTTTTCCTCTACTTTTTAAAAAAAAAATTGGCTGGAGATATAAAGAAATAAAAAGATAAATACATTATAAAGAAAAAATTTTAACATTAATAGTAAAAAATGCTGCCACCTCTCTCTAAATTCCTATCTTTAAATTCTCTTGATCTGAGCATATGAAGGTTTAGAGTTCTACAACTAAACTTTCCATTAGTACAACCTTTCTGAATGACTTCTACTTCCTTATTATAAATAACAAACAAAAACATCTAGCCCTTAAAACTCATTTAACAAGACATTCACTTCACCGAGCAACACTGCTTTCATTTAAAAATTCTCTAAATTTATGTTGAGAAAATATAACTTCTGAATGCCATCTCTTTTCTTCTGCCTGAAAGCTGGCTGGGCTTTTATCTTTAGCTCTGAAGCACAAACATTAGGTCTTACTTTTTCCAAAAATTTTATATGTGGTAGGAACTCAATTTGCAGCAGTACACTATTCTTTATTTGGATTATTACATTTTCTTTGTGCCTTTATTCACAGTAACTGGGTGTCTATTCTTCATGTTGTGGATGTCTGTGATCTGCCCTTGTGACTCCAAGGCTCAGGATATTAAACACTTTATATTGAGTGAGGTTAATATTTCAAATGGCTGAGCTGTTTTGCTACAGCAAAATATGGTTTTTGATTTCCATTCATTCACACCTTTTGTATTATTGCAAACTAAGTTACAATTGAGTTCAGGTCACCATACATATATTGCTTTCATATGGAACTAACATTTGAAACTATAACAATAACAGAAGTATAAAAATTCAGAGATGATGCCAAAGAATCACTCAACACCATCCACAGAAAAGGAACATTATCTTAAAGTTCCCTGTGGTCTCAATACTCAGGGCCATTGTGCTCACAGAGAGAGAAAATGTCCTGTTCTCAACTCATGTCTGGCGCCACTTACCCTGAACCAATAAATAAGTGCGAAGGGCCAATTTTAAACCCCTAAAACAAAGGTCACTGAAAATGGACCAACAAAGAATTTTTACATTGAATACATAACATTTAGATTGAAAGTTAAATCATGTACTTCTACTAGAGTGTATTATGTAAATATAATCACCTAACTTGGGAATCTAAAAATATAGAAAAACTCTTAAATCTGGTTCAGAGTCTTATAAAAAGCAAAAAAAAAAAAGAGGCTTGAAAAGCTTCCATTTTACATCCTACTCTATAATACTTACAAGTTGATGTTCTAATAGTTGAATTTTTTCATCTTTTCTCTTTATTTCATCTTTAAGCTGTTTTATTTCATTTAATAAATCTTCATTCTGAAATTTAAAAATTTAAGATGAGTCATTTGAAATATTCTAATGAAAAGCTTTAAATAAGAGATGAAGACCCAGTGAAAACCCTCTATTTAAAAAAAAATCTTCAAAAATTTCATGATCTAATGGAGTCCGACATATAAACAATGAAAATAATTGAAGTAACAGCTAACATTCACTGAGTACCTTATTAAGTATCCAAACCTAAGCACTTTCAGGTATTTAAGCATTTGATGATGAAGGATTTATATTTCAAGTATATTACGAACCTGTTCAAACATAATTTTCCATACCCCGGGCTGGGGATTTAGCTCAGTGGCAAAAGTGCCTGCCTGGCAAGCACAAGGTCATGAGTTCGGCTCCCGGTGCCGGAGAAAACCAAAAAAAAAAAAAAAAAAAAAATTTTCCATACCCCAACATAGCTACTTTTTACAAACATATAATTAGTAAAATGTTCTGGTTGACTTGTTAAAAAAAAATAAAGATTTGTGCTACAAATACTAAAAGTAGGGGATATATCTGATGTGCTTAGTAAAGACAGGAAAATGGTATACCATCAGATATAGCACTTCACCTTTCTGGGCAAATGAACAGCTGTATATCTAACAGTTCTCTAAGAATGCCTGCATTCTTTGACTCAGTTATCCCACATACAGAAAGCCACGCCAAAGAAATAATCCCAAGTATGACAAATTCTACAAGATATATGAAAGTTTTAAAGTTTTCAACAGTCCTATCAGGGGACAACTGAAATGTAACACAGTAATTTGATGCAACAGTATGTATTCATCATTCCTGTATGCATGGCTAAGTTCTGCCAGTGTTACAGGAAGTGGTCCAAAAATGAAATCAAAATACAAAAAACATTAATAGCCAACAGATATAGAACACTTAGCAGATGGCAAGCAATGAACTAAGGACTTTACACATAAACATAGACCACACAGGACCCATCAGGCAATGGTTGACTCCGGTGGGTCTTAAAAGATTCACAGAAAGTTCTTAAGACAGACATGGTAGGCTCTGCATCTTCCAATAACAGAGTCTAACTGTCACACAGTGCAGATGTGAGGACAAGTGCAGCACATCTTGAACACTATAAACAGTGACATTCTAGCACAAAGGCTATGGTAAATAAATAGTAGAGAGTGGTTTGCTTAACAAAATGGGCGAAGGTCAAATCATGACCACAGGGTCCTCAGCATGGCTTTAGCCAGGGAGTGACAGATTTGCATGTAAGATGGTACTGACAGCTGTCTGGAGGGCAAATTTGGCAACAATGACAACAAAACTTTGCTAGGAAGTTGTTATCAAGACATTGTAATATTCCAAATGAGAGTATCAATCTGACCCACAAGAAGAATTAAAAAGATGGAGAATGAGAGAAGGGTCAAAGTTGAGAGATTTTGGAAATGCACTGCATGTGAGAACACAGAGGAACACTGCAGAGTGACACCTATACTTCTAGCTTGAGTGACATGGTGAATGACTGTACCACCAAAATAAGTGAATAAAGGAGGACAAACAAGTATGTCTAAGAAGGAATATATGTGAGTTTCAAATACATGATGGAGAGATCTGTGGGTGGTAAAATAGGTAACTAAATCACCGTGTAAGAAAAAGAGCAATTTCAAACATTATCAACTCCTATCATAAATAAAATCATGAGAGTGTAAGTTCATAGAGGATTGAACTAAAGATATATATCTAACACTGAAGGAAGAAAGAAATCTACACAAAAAATTAAGGGAAATGTTTTAATTATGTAGGATTCCAGAAAGAAGTGACACTTAACCAAAAGATGAAGCTTTAAAGATGAAGGACGTGCCTAATGTCTGCACATGTTCATTTTTCCAGGCTCCCCATTAACTGAAATGGAGAGTCCAGGCTCCCCATTAACTGAAAGGAGAGTCGAGAAAAGCCTGATTTAATGCAGTTCAGATAGCTGAACTATGTAAGTGGAACAAAATGAGTAAAAATGAAACAAGTACAGAGTACAGGTGAAGTTAGCAGGCAAAACAGACAGGAATCAGAAGATCACCCCTGGTTGACGAGCAAAGGCTGTGTGCTGAGGTTGAGAAGTGCGGCTGACTGAGCATGGGCCTGGGGAACCATCAAAGCTGAGAACAGCTCATCAAGGGAATGAGAAAGAAAGAAAACCCTGAAATAAACACAGGGGTGGAGTAAGGCATCGCAGGTCCAGTGGGGATCTTAGTTTTAATTTTGTAATGGCAAAAGTCACCATATTTGTATGATCTGAAACTGTACTGCTAACCCATCTTGGAAAAGAAGGTGGTAAAAGTCAAGAATTTATTGATAAAAGTGCAAAAGACTAGGCTATCAGAGAAGAGACCCTCTGAGCTACTGCATCTCAACTTGAATAAAAAGGAAGAATCAGGAAAGCTTTGCCCAGATGGAAAGGGATTAGGGGCAGGAAATAAATACCATTTAGTAGTATGTCTATTACATAATATTAAATGTATAGATGAGCTACAAAGGAACATGGAAAAACAATGAAGACAGTAGTGGTATAAAAAGTTGGAAACGGGCTGGGGATTTAGCTCAGCGGCAAAAGCGCCTGCCTGGCAAGCGCAAGGTCGTGAGTTCGGTTCCCGGTACCAGAGAAAAAAACAAAAAAAAAAAAAAAGTTGGAATTAATTTTATTTATATTTAAAAAATGCCTTTCAAAAAACCGGGGGGAAAAAAGGCTAACTTTAAAAACTATGCCAGTCACAAAACTAAAAAAAAAACTAAAAGAGCCTCAGAGGTCATTAATAACTGGTTCTCAAGGTTCTCAAACAGTTGTGCACGTAAAACTTTTTCAAAAAAGAGAAGGTCTGCTTCAGACCTGCTGTAGATTACCATTACACCAGCAGTGGAGAATCAGCTCAAAAATAGGAAGTGACTGGAGAACATCAAATGAAATAGCCCCAAGTAGATAATCAGATGTGAATACTTTGCTATATTTTTTTATTTTGAGTCCTTTATGTACAGTTTGGTTCACAATAAGTCAATGTGCATTCTATGAGAAAATTATGTTCCTCTGACCAGGGACAGTTACTTGAATTGTTTTGAAAGAGAAATCTGGGGGCTGGGGATTTAGCTTAGCAGCATAGTGCCTGCCTGGCAAGCACAAGGTCATGAGTTCAATTCCCAGTACCAAAAAAAAAAACAAAACAAAAAAAAACAACAAAAAAAGAGAAATCTGACACATCCAAACAGAATTTATATCTGCTTTAACAAAGTTCTTCTCCTCTGCCCAACAATGGCCTGTCGCACAATAAAAGCTGATCTTTCAGCTTCAATTTCAAAAGAAAAAAGACATATGAAACAATCTCAACTGATTGATAGTAAATGTATAACATGAGAGTAACATAAACTTATGTTATTTTAAACCACCAATATTCTGAGGTTATGTTACTCCAAATGACTAGCAAATGCTAGAACAGATTGAAAGTAAGATATAAAAGCCAGCAACAATTTTACTTGGAAATATTACATAAATGAAGAATGTCTGTGTGTGCTTTAATAGAACATATGTTTAAGAAATAATTGCTTTCTTCAACTAAAAACAGACCTAAAGATACAGATATATACATAAGAACTCAATTACTCATTAAAATACAACTCTTCACAAGAAATTAAAACATTATATACTATAAACATGTGTTAATAAATTTTTAAAAATATAAAAACTACATCTGAATTCTATAAATATATATTTAAACATGAAAAAAATTAATCTCATTAAAATCAGTGTATTTCTCTAATGCTGTTATTATACATGAAAGGTATTACTGCCCTTTTTAATTTTTACTGGTAGCCATAGTTTAAGAGCTGTTATTATTATTAGTAATGTAAGCATCAGAGCAATGGGGATAAACTGTTATCCAACTGATAAACACAAACTAAAGCATCACTAGGATATCATGATAATTCAAAAAGTATCAAAAGTTAAGAGCAAATTTGATTGCCTTGGCCAGTAAAGCTTTATTAGTCAATGTTTTAATTATCATTATTTCATTATTTTAATAGTAAGAATTCTGAAATCTCTAGTATCACTACTTAGGTATACCTTATACGTCTCATCAGCTTCTTCTGGTTCTGGACTGGGGGGCAACGAGAGCTGAACGTCATGCAATGACCCACTTCCATCATGCTGTCGGAAGAAAAGAAATATAAGTGAATGCAGGCATTCACTCCCACCTGAATGCACCCCAGAGCAAAGGTTAGCATGGCAAAGAAGAAGAGGGCATTAAGACTGCATGTTTCCTTCTCAACTCTGCACTGGTGAAAAGAAATGCAGAAGAAGAGAGAAAGGCAGGGCAAGAAGAAAAGCTGCAGAGAAAACACACAGTATATGAGCAGGTAAAGGAGACAACTGAGTATTTCAGAGTTGGAATGTGTGAGAAATTTTTTAAAGAATTGTAACATTACCTCAGTCATCACATTACCTTTAGATGTATTGCAAATGACCATCAATTGAATCTGCTAGGATTTAGATGTGTTTCAAGTACAAAGTAGTCAGAAAAAACAACATTAAATCATTCAATATGGGTGATCACAAAAATCATTTGATTAAAAGTACCAAATACTTGAGATGACATATTGCATGCCTCTATTTCTATGAAGTATGGAAACAGGCAAATGAATGGTGCCAGGAATCAGAACGGCCCCTGACTCAGGGCAAGAAGGTTGCTGACTGGAAAGGAACGTTAGAGCAATAGGAGGAAGCAGGAAATGGTCTAAGTCTTGACAGCATAGAGGTTACATACCTATGAAACAGTCCAAGCTCCACAATTATGACTAGTGCACCTTAAACATTTTACTATTGGTATGTTAAACCTTAAAAGCAAAGGTGAAAATATTAAGTATTTTGTCCTTAAACTTGATAAAATAAGAAGATATATTAAGTTCTAAGCTTCGTTGAATTGGTTATAAATGAGAAACAGCCAGTGATTCAGATAAAGAACCTCAAGAAAGGTGGGCCAAAGTGAACTATGCCTGGAGCAATGAAGAGGGACTGGGCAGCCAACTAAGGCAGCATGACTGCAATACCCACCTCTGCAGAGCACAAACATCAGGCACACCTGCTCTCCATCTGGATAATGACCTGCACTGATACAGGCATGGTTTCAATAGGAGAGGTGAGCATTTAGGTAACTGTCTTCTTCATTTATTTCACTATGTTGCTGTTGGATCAGAATCTCTAGAAAGCTTAAGAGGTAATACTGAGTGTGAAGATTTAAGCATCTGCCAGTTTTCTAGTTGAACAAATTCCATTGTTTAGTGATGTTATTTAAAAAAAAAAAAAGACTGTGACTTGGGAGGGGAAGGAAGTATCCTAATGGACAGCAAATGGTCTTAGAATGTAATGTGTTGCTTTTTTTTTAATGTAATAGAAGAGCAAGAAAGGAAGGAGAGGGAGCACTTTATAAAATTCATTTCAATAAAATTTCACCTCTGTTATGAATGAACTGACAGAAATAAAGGGCCAGCCCCATATACAGGCAGGTTTAAAAAAAGAAGTGTAAATCTGACTTACTTCCAAATATCTAAGTATCTTCCTGCCAAATGCAAAGCAGGAACTCCACAGAATGGGAGAAAACACAAGCACAAGCTGTTTTACAACACAGGCAGGCATGGCTGTGGGTCATGTGCAGCAGGACTAGAAAAAGAAAACACCCTGATTCAGGGTGCAGCCAGCAGATCAGAAAATATCGGGCAAATAGCAAAGTATCAGGAACTCAAGAAAGCAACTCTACTTTCTAAGTTGTATGCAAACTCCTAGATTCATTCTAAACAGCCAAGGTAGCATATCAAAGGCTGTAAAATAAACCAAGAATCTAAAACCACCACCCAAGTCTCAAACTAGCCTCTAATATACACTCAGGATAGCCGGAAAATGAGATGACTTTGAAAACAAAACTGATGTTAAACTACAATGCAACCAGACTGTGAACCTAGTTTAAGCAAGCAAGAAAAAACCATACTCTCCATAGGATCAAAACAAAACCAAGAATCTCATTATACAATGTTTCAGGGCATAAAACATAATCCAAGATCACTTAGCATATAAACAAAGGGCAAACTCATTCAGATACCAATGCCAAAATGACACAGAATCAGCTGGCAAAGATTTTATTAATAGAGCTAGCATGAAAATTCTCCAAAAGCGAAGTTCATGTGAATTCTTGATGTGAATAGAAGAAAAAGTTTCATCAAAGAAAGAAGAATATATAAAGTGAGAAAAACTGGAAATTTTAGAACTGAAAAAACTCAATAAACAAACATTTTAAATGCACTCAAAGGGCTAACTATTAGCATTTGTGAGCTGGGTATGGTAGCACACACCTGTAATCCCAGCACTTGGGAGGCTGAGGTGAGAGGATCACTGTGAGTTCAAGAATAGTTTGTGCTACACAGTGTCGAGGCCAGCCTGAACTTTGGGATCAAGGTCTTGGCCTAGTACTGCCCTTCTGAACACTTCTACCACTGGCCAGCCTCCAAATTCCTGTACACAGAACTCTGGGAAGAGATTAGCTTGGCGAGTTTATTGTAAGATGTCTAAAGTTACTGTGTTCTTTAAAAAAAAAAAAAAAAAAAGTCTGAACTATGTAGTGAGATCCTGTCTCAAAAAGACCAAAAGTAGGAGATAGAGCTCAGCAGCACAAGTACCTGCCTGGCAAGCACAGGTCCTGAGTGTTTCAGGGCCAATACAAAAAAAAAAAAAAAAGACCAAAAGTAAACAAATACAAGTATTGGAAATGGCAGAGTGAACTTCAGACAAATCAACAGAAATTATCCTAACTGTACAATGAAGAGAAAAACATTGGTAGAAAACCATCCATTGATGAGAGAAAAAAAATCAGCATCCTATAGGGACAATTATAAAAAAGAGCTAACATTCAAATCAGGGAAGTGCCAAAGGAAGAGTGCCAGGCAGAGAGACTTGAAGAAACAATGGATGAATGGTAAAAAACAGGAGCCCTCAGTTGTGGGGCTCAGTTTAAAACAATTGAAAATACACAAAGTACACAAGAGCATTTAACTAGAAATCAATAAAAAGAAGACAATCTCCAAACTTCTGGATAGTAATTCACAAACTTCTAAATCATCCATAGGTCTAAAGAGAAAGTCATAAGGTAATGACAAATACACTCTTGGAAACTACTAAATACCTAGAAAAGCTACAAAAATGATAGACAATGTAGATGAAGACCACATCAGCACTGAAAGCAGGGATATCATTATAGATGTTATAGATTCTGAGAATAAAGAATGCAATAGTATTATAGATAGCTAAATTAGGTACAAATATAGTAGACAGGGCTGGGCCCTCGTGAGACAGTGCAAAAGACAAGAATCCATGAGGACTGTGGCTGGAGGCGCATTTGAAGATTAAAGTCATGCCAGGCACAGTGACGCACACCTGTAATCCCAGTTCCCGGGAGGCTGGGGCAGTAGGATCGCTGGAGACCAGCCTGGGCTACAAAATGAGCTCAAGGCTGGCCTGAACTACAGAGTGAGACCCTGCCTCAAAAAAAGATTAAAGTCACAACGGCTAGTTTGACATACTTCCCTAAGGGATGAATAAAGGCTTGGGATTATTGGTATCACCCTTTTGAGATTTCCCATTATTTCATTAGTGGTAGCCATCCTCTCCCACCTAAGACCAGGACTAAGATTAAGACTGCCAAGATTAAAGACAAGGCCAAAACTATAGATTATCAACCAAGGTTAATGATGTTACCCATGTACCCTTGGTACCACTGGATCAATATTACCTAAGCGACCATACTTGCAGTCTTATTGGTTGATTATACTTTTGACCCACATTGTATTCACCTCATGATTTTGCTCTATAAACCATCCTTTGAGAGGTGGGCTTGTTGGCAACCCGTTCGGAATCCCTCCTGTCTCCCAGGAGCTATTCCTATTCCCCATTCCTATTCTACAATAAATTTTCCTACTCTTAACTTCCATTGTTTCTTAGAATTCATTCTTTGACTTTGGGGAACACGAACTTGGCGTACTTGACATCTAGCATTTCCCCTGGATCAATAGTAGTATGACTCTATGTAAACAAATCTGACAATTTATACATGATGGAAAAATTCCTCAAAACCCACAAGCTCTCAACATACACCTTAGACTAAGTAGGTAGCCTATATGAAACTATGACTACTAATGAAGATGAATTTATAGTTTGAAATCTTTCTTAAATCTAAGACTTAGGCTGGGCATTGGAGCACACAGGAGGCTGTGCCACCCAAGCACTCTGGAGGCTGAGGCAGGAGAACTGCTGTGAGCTTGGGGCCAGCCTAGGTTACAAAGTGAGTTCAGGGCCAGGCTGAACTGCATAGTGAAACCCTGTCTCAAAAAGATAAAAAAATAAATAAAATAAAATAAAAAGAAGACCTAAATGGCAGAGGTTTTACTAATCCTTTAAAAAACTTAAAGGAATAATATCACTGCTTTAAATCTCTTGAAGAGAAATAAAATTAATTATACTCAAAAGCTATGTGCTTGCTTCAGCAGCACATATACAAAAAATAAATCAACTATTGTTCTGGTATCAAAGCAAAAATAGCTAATAATCAAAATCTTTCGGGGCTGGGAATGTAGCTCAGCGGCACAGCACCTGCCTGGCAAGCGCAAGGCCCTGAGTAAAATGCCAAAGAAAAAAAAAAAAAAAAAAAAAAAAAAAACAAAAAAAAAAAAAAAAAAAAGCCCCTTTAAAAAAAATCTTTCATGATCAAAGATAAAATGTTTAACAAAATACTGAGAATCAAATTTAACAATACATAAAAAGGAAACTATACCATGAACAAGTAGGGAGGATCACAGGGATGCAAAGCTGACTCAATAATCAAAATACAAAGTAATTCTCCACATCAAATAATTTAAAAGCTTATATAATCATCTCAACATCGTTGTGGCAAAACTCAATACTCATTTATGCTTATAAAAAACTTTAGCAAGGTAGAAATAAGAGAACTTGCTGAACATGATGAAGCCCACCTAAAAAATACTGCTACTAACCTCATTAATAGGAAAATGTTTTACCTCTGTAAAAAAAAAAAAAAAAAAAAGAGGGCAAATTAACAAAGTAAGGAATATGACTATCTCCATTCAGATGATGTAATTTTCCATATAGAATACCCCACAGTATCTACAATAAAACTACCAGAACTAATACATAATTTTTAAAAACTCATAAGATACTAAACAGTGTATATAAATCAGTAATTTTTAGGAGGCAGGCATGGTGGTGCACGCCTGTAATCCCAGCACTCAGGAGGCTGAGGCAAGAGGACTGCCACAAGTTTCAGGCCACTTTAGGCTACACAGTAAGTTCAAGGCCAGCCTGAACTACATAGCAAGATCTTGACTCAAAAAACTAAAATAATAATAATTGTTATTCTTTTAATGGCAAAGAACTAGAATTTTTTTTTAAATAACATTTATAAACCAAAATTCAAACAAACAGAACAGAAAAGTCAAGAAAAAAATCAAAATCCATATTTAAAAAAGAAATACTCAGGGGAAAATGTAAAAAAAATGTAGTTAAAAGTCTGTATATTAAAAAAGATACATATGTATGTGAAAGAAATCAGAAAGAAGGAAATGGAGAGATATCTCCTGCTTGTGAACAGACTCAATACTGATGAACTGAAAGATTCAATATTGTTACAGTATCAATCTCTTCCAAATTCAACTACAGATTCACAGTCTTGTTAATCAAAATCCCAGCAGAATATTTTTGGAAAAACAGAAAAGTTGCTTCTAACATTTACATGGAAAGGCCAAAGAACTAAAATAATGAAACCATTTTAAATACAAAATTGAAAGTCATACAGTAAGTTCACATTTTAAGACTAATTATATAAAGTCCTAGTAATTCAGACAATATGGTACTACCATAAGGGTAAACACAGATCAAAGAGACAGAAATAAACACAGATCAAAGAGACATCCAAAATCAGCCCAGCACATTTATAGTTAGAGACTTAAAAAAAAAACAACTGTAAAGGCAATTGAATAGAGAAAATACAGTCTTTTCAACAAACAGTGCTAGAAAAGTTCATACCAATGCAATAGAATGAACTTTACCCATCACTCATGGGTATACAGAAACTCTCAAAACTGATAGCAACCTAGATTCTAAACTAAAACTATAAATGTCTTGAAATTAACACAGATAATCCTTGTGCCCTTGGGTGGCTGAGTCAAGATTTCTCTGATGAGGGCCAGAGATATAGCTCAGCGGCATAGCACCTCGTTTGGCAAGCGCAAGGTCCTGAGTTAGATTCCCGGTACCAAACAAACAAATGATTTCTCTGATGTGCCAAAATATGTGATCATTAAACATATATAAATTATATATTATATAATTTATAATTTAATAATATAGCTTATAATATATATTTAATATTATAAATTATATGTAATATATCCTATTCTATATATTCTATTTATATTATATATATAAATTATATATATTAAAGTCCATATATATATTTGACTTTAAGAGCAGAACTCCTGCTCTTTAACAAAAGGAATTAATAGAAAATTGGAAACAGAAGTCATGGACTGGTAGAAAATATTTGTCAGTCAAGTAGCTACAGAGCATAGTGCCTAACTCATAAAAAGCATCTATGAAATTAATTTTAAAACAATAGCAACAACAAAAATAATGATATTGTGAAGGTCCAGGGTTTTTAACTGACTTCATTCACTTATATAACTAACTCCACTGGCTCACAAAAGTAAGAGCTGCCACCAAAATTAACCACGCCATTAAAAAATAGTTTCCAGGGAAAGTCTGGCCAGCTTCCCTCTTCATTACAGTCCACAAGTTAAAACTGGTTTTCACATTAAGTGGCTGCATTTGAAAGATTTTATAAATATCTACACAATAGCTTCAGTCTTAACTTGCCTCAGCAGACTAAAATGTTTACTATATGATCCTTTAAGGCAAAGTTGTCCAACCCAGGCTCTAGGCCATAAAGGAAATATCAACACATTCCTTTATGATATAAAGGAATTTATATCATATCAATACTGTTCACTGCTATCAAAGTACTAAGATTAGCCATCAGTTAAAAAGAAATGCCATGCCAGGTATGGTACCACACATATGTAATCCCACCTACTTGGGAGGCTGAAACCAGAGGATTTAAATTTGAAGGCAGTCTGGGCAACTTAGTGAGATCCTATCTCCAAATTTAGAAGTAAAATAATGCCAAAGGGATGGGGATGTAGCTCAGTGGTAGAGTGCTTACCTGGCACGTACAAGGTCCTAGGTTTAATCCCTAGTACCACCAAAAATAAAAGGCCTAATCATCAATCTACTATTTTGAAAACTACAAGAAAACACTATACAACACAAATATGTAAGATTGCCCCCAACAACTAAGAATTATTAATGTTTAACTTATTGCTATGCTGTGAATAAATGTTGCCTTATTTCTTTAAATAAAAGCCTAGCAATCTAGATTTAGGAGATCAAAGGGAAAAAGGCTTTTATTTATATCAAAGCCCAAGAGCTTTAAAGATTCTTGAATATAATCTCCAACTGAATTAATAAAGTCACCCTTACTCAAATAAACTGGACACAAACCAACGGTACTACTGTTCTATTAAACCTTGACTAAGATGAAAGTGTCCAGGCCAAAATAAGGACACATTTTTAGAAATGTTTCTTTTAGTATCAGATGGGGGAATATCCTAAAAAACAGGAAATAATCTCTATTAAAGAGTACTGAAGAAATAACTTCATGCATATAATTTTCATTCTTTACATTATTTATGCTAAGGTACTAATGTTAGGCAGAAAGTCAGACATTAACTTGACACAGTCTTTAGACAGGCAGCTGAGGGCTACTTCCCTCTCTCCTTCACTCTCTTAATCATTAGCTATAGATAAAATCCACACAAGCTTGTTATTTCTAACTTTAGCTCAAAACAGTGTAACCTTCTCTGAGCATACTGATATGGTCCAGGCCTCACACTAGGTCCTGTGAGACCATGATTGAGAGTTAGAAAAAACACTAAAGTCTCAAAACAAACTAAAAGGAAAACATTCACTTAGGGACTAAATAGGGACCTAGTAAATCATTACCACCCATTTTCCATATCAAAGAGTAATAACCTGAGAAGAAAGAAAGGACATTCCTGAAAGATTTGGTGAATAATCCAAGTGTTGCCCTGACTCTTGTGTGCTTATTCCCTTTTAGGCCTCCAATCCCACACCCCTTCTCATTTTACAATAAACTCTATCCATACCCTGTAAGACAGCTTCATGTCTTGTCTGAAATTTTTCATCAAAGACAAAGAATCAAGAATCAAAATGTGTTGTTGGTGCCTCAAAGTATTAGAAACAGGTTTCTCAGTGACCCTACTGTTTACTCACCAGCACTGGGCACTATTCTGAATGTTTTGTGTAAACATATTTAGTAAGTGCCATTTTTGAAGCAAAAAACGTTACAAAAAACACACCAACCCAACAAAACACAAACCAATTCATACTTGGACTGTCAAGTACTGTACTGTGGGTTGCTTTCCTGAATGTCAGCAGTTTCCATGGTTTCCAGTTAGGATTTGGAATGCTAGTAAGTTCATTAGCATTCTATTACAGATGGATAAACCATCTTCTCATATAAGGGCATTAGAAAACTACTGTTGGCAACCATCTAACACTTTTCTTTTTTGAGAAGATACAAAGGTAAATTCTTGTTCTAATATAACTCTTTCACACATTAAGTTGTCACAAACCAGACACCAAATTCCATCTTACCCAGGTAGTTCTTTTGTAAGTTTTCAAAAACTGAGACCTTCCTATGAGTTCCAGAGCAGCAGCGATGGACATGGGTATTTGAAATGATTACCAGAAATGTGACAGTGCTGACCAGGCCCTGCTGACAGTGTCACTGGTGATGTCACTAAGCTGCCTTGTGTCTCAGATCTGCTACAACACAATCACAAGAGGAAGCCTGGGAAAGGCAGCAGCCGGGAGGGCAGGGAGATTTTCTTCCTTTTTCTTCTCAAAAGGTTTTGTTTTAATTCAAAGCTATACTGATGAAATCCTGTCAAATGGCACATATTCCAGAATGTGAACTAAGAACAACTTAGTTTTTATGATTTACCTATGGGGTAATCTGTACATCTCTGAGTAATGTGGATATCCCTTCCTCTGAGTTTTTTCCACTTAAAAAATCTTACTTTTAATTTCTAACTTTTCCACATTATTTAAGAAAAAACTACTCCAGTCTTCAAGCTAATTTACTGTAGTATAAGAAACTTAGAATTGGTTCCATAGCTAGCAAATTTTCCTGAACATTTATTAAAATCTTTCAGCATCCCATTGTTTTTATTTTTTTTATTTTTATCTTTTTTCCCATTGTTTTTAAATTCTTGTTTAATACTTCAGCACACACTTCTGGGTTTCCTGTTCTCGCCCACTGGTATAGGTACCTATTTATGTCAGTACTTTATCCTACTCTAAAACATAATTTTCCCCCTTCTTTTGTCTTTTTCAACATACACAAAACTCACCCATTGGTGCTTCCATTTTAGAGTCATTTTGATGAATCCCAAAAATGAAACTGCTATGATTCTGGCTGAAACTTTTAGATCTGTAAATAGTTGTAGTATGAGAAAGTACTACAGATTTACACCATATACCTCAGACCTTTATGTTATACAATCTTTGTATAACATAATTTCTTACTACTGTAACACATCACTCATAACTAATATTTTTATGTCCCCCTAGATTATAAATTCTTTATTAATTTATTGGTATTAAGTATACTAATCAATAAATTAAATAATATTATAATATTTAGCATTCCTTTAGAAAAATCAACTTTTTCTACATAGTTTTTATAGGTTTCTTTCTGAAATATCACAAACATTACTCAGATTTGTTGGTGATTTGATGTTTTATTGATGTAGTGATATTTTCATTATTTATACTATTTTTAAAACTATTTATACTTTAAATACCATCTTTGAAACTTACTAGCCTTGACATCTTAATTGTACTTTTGTTTCTATAGTAGCACAAAATTTTGGGGGGTGATAAACAATAAGAAATATATTTTATGCCACAACAAAGTACACATGCACACATGTAAATATGCAGGGATGTATACATTCCCCAATGTGAGTATACATTGGTATACTCAAGTTCTGTGAAATAGTATTTATCCTTATTGCATGTGATGTCCTCCAATGGTTTTATACTGTTCTTCATTACCAAATTTACAGTCATAATGAACAAAACTAATCTCAGGATTCACAAATCAGTTTTAACATAAAGTTTTAATATACAAGATATAAGACAAAAATTATGTTCTCTTTCTTTTTATCTTCATTACTGCCACAATCCTTAGTACTCAACAAATAATAAAAGTACACTAAATGACAGAGAAACAATCACTAAATAAAAACTAAAGTAAATGGGATTTGCTTTTGAGACAGTGTCTTACTTTTTTCTTGTTGCTGAGACAAAATACCCAACACCAAAAGTTAAAGGGGGAAAAGTTTATTTAACCCAGAGTTTGTAGAGGTTTCAGTCCATAATTGGCTGGCTCCAAGGCAGGGCTGCAAGGCAGAGGGCCACTTCAGAAGAGGAACAGTTTATGGTGGCCAGAAGATAGCAAAGCAAAAGCAAGGGACAAACACAGCTTTTCTATCCCTGATATCTTATCCAAGCTACTTAGGGCACACAGCATTCACACCCTTAATCTGGTGCCCTTGATCCTAGCATTACACCACAAATCAATTCCAGCAGCACATACTCTAGATCCAGCCACCTCTGAAAAAGCCCCACCATTGACTGCATGGGGCTTTGGGTGTACATCTAGACACAAATCTTAACAGATAGCTGGCAAAATTTGTGAGCAATACCAGCAATTAAAAACTTTGACTTTCTTTGTACAACCTGTCTTGGTTACCTTCTCATTGCTGAGATGAAACACCCAACACCCAAAGTTAAAGGAGGGAGATTTCACTGCCCATCATTAGCTGGCTCCAAGGCAGGGTAGCATGGCAAAAGGGCATCACAGAGGAGAAATAGTCCATAGAAGGCAGAAGGCAGCAAAGTGGTGAAGTAGCAAAGAGTCAGCAGCCTTCTTTGTGTCCCTTATATCCCCCAGGCTGGGACACCATTAATCCCAGCATCGCACCCCTAGGTCCAGCCACTTCTGAAAAGCCCCATCTATGACCATATGAGACTTTGAGGGGACATCTAGATACAATGAATAACACTACCCAAAGCAATCTACAGGTGCACATAATCTCTATCAAAATACCAATGACAGTCTTCATAGAATTTAAAAAAAAAAAATCAATCTTAAAATGTGTATGAGCCAGGGATACAGCTCAGCATCAAAGCACCTGTCTGGCAAGCAATGGGCTGTGAATTCAATTCCCAGTATTGAAAATAAAAAGAAATTGTATGGAACCACAAAAAAACACTGAGTAGCCAAAGTGGCATTAAGCAGAAAGAACCAAGCAAAAACATTACACTATATAGTACTAAAATATATAAAAAAGCTATAGTCACCAAAACAGCATGGTACTGGCATAAAAATAGACACACAGACCAATGATACAAAATAGAACTTAGACATCAACATGCATCTTTATAGCTAACTGACTTTAAACACAAATGTTCAGAACATGCATTATAAACAGGTTTTTCAATAAACCATAATGGGAAAACTAGATATTTATATGCAAGAGAATGAAACTAGTCCCCTCTCACTAGTTATAAAAAATCAACTCTACATTAATTAAAGACTTAACTGCAAGACCTTAAACTATGAAAACCACCAAAGAAAACATAGGGAACATGCTTCTGCACATCAGAATAGGCAAGAAATTTTTAGAGAAGACCCCAAAATCACAGGACACAAAAGCAAAAATAGACACATGGGGTTACAACAAGCTAAATTCTTCTGTATAACAAACAACAAAGTGAACAACCTACAAAATAAGAGAAAATATTTGCAAATTATAAATATGACAAGAGGTTAATATCCAGAATACATATAAAAGGAACTACAAACTCAACAGTGAAATAACAAATAACCTCACTTAAAAATGGACAACAGACCTTAGGAGACAATTCTCAAAACATAAATGGCCAACAGGCATACGAAAGAATGCTCAGCATCACTGATCATCAAAGAACTGCAAATAAACCCATAGAGAGATAACACTTGACTCCATTCAAATGGCTATAATAAAAAAGATAAATGATAACATGTGCTGGCAAGGATATGGAGAAAAGGGAATCCTGAGCACACTGCTTAATTAGTAAGGCCATTATGGACAACAGTAAAGAGGTTCTGCAAAAATTACAAATAAGAAGTGCCACATGATCCAAAGGAAATGAGACAAACATGTCAAAGAGATACGTATGTTGAAGAGACATCTGCACTCCCATATTTATTACAGTACTATTCACAATAGCCAAGAAATAGAAAAAATCAAAGTGTTCATCAAAATGAATAGACAAGAGAAAATGTGGTACATATTCAGAATGGAATATTATTCAGCCACAAAAAAGAAATCATAGTAGGGATGGTGGTGCACATGTGGGAGAGAATAGGGCATGAGGAGAGGCTGACCAGTGCACACTAAGGTATGGATAGGTTGGATAGGTGAGCTTTTGCACACATTAGGGTCACTATAGATAATGACAAAGTACTGTATATTTCAAAAAGCTAGAAGAAAGGATTTTGAATGTGTTCACCTTAAAGAATTAAAAATGTGGAAATAGCTACGTTTAACTTGATTTAGAGATTATATAGTGCATATACATATCAAAACACCACCTGGCACTCCACAAAGATGCGTAATTTTAATGCTTCTATGTATCTGTTCAAATGAATTTAAATTGAGAGGGAAAAAGAAAAATAATAAAAACAAAGTTGCAGCCAAATGACTCTGAAAATAACGACATCACTGTAAGATCAAAGGCATTCAGGAAAGTCTGTGACAGACAGAGATCAAGCCAGCTCAGGGATCTTTACCCCGGCATTACCTCTGTGTAATCCCCTTGCCTCCAATGTGTGCTACCTCTCACCAACACAGTGGAGCAGCATTTCTGTGCCTACGCTGCAACAGTTTACAACTGCTACCCTGCCAGCCCAAGCTCTCCCTGGCTTGATCCAACAAAGCAGTTCCACATTGGGAGCTGCAGCTTAGAGAGATCCACACAGTAGGTAAGTGTGGAGCTCAGTTGAAACACCAGACAACCATGAGGCCCTCTGCAGAACAACCTCAAGTACCTGAACGGGGCCCACAGCCATGTGAGCTTAGAAGCAAACGCCTCTCCAATAGAACCTGCACACAGACCTCAGCCCTGGCCAATGACAGCACTACAGGCTCTATGAGATACACAAGAAAGGAGTCCAGGAAAGTGGTACCCAAATTTCTGACCCAGAGAAATGCTGACATAATAAATATGTGTTGTATGGAGCATGCCTATATAATCACTAACTTCCATGCTGCTATTGCTGTTCCTATTATTACTACTACTGTTAATATAAGACTGGAGCTGACATACAGTGGACCCTCGACTTACAAACTCAATTCATTTGCAAGGGCTGGTTGTAAGTCAAGACTATGTTTCCCATAAGAAATAATGGCAGTACCCATCATATGTTCCTAACCTCCCAAAGCACCCCTTAACTAACCTGTTCATAATAAAAAAGGGTTGTATAATATGTGTCATTTATCAGAAACACTAATAATTTTCCTAATATAGTCACCAAAAAGTTATGAACTGTGCCTCGTTTATCACAAACAACAATTTCATACTGTACTCACCATTCAGGTTGACATTTTGGGTTGCAGGAAGGGAGGATGAGATGGAGGTGGTGGTTGTTTGGAAGGAGAGTCCCCTTCCATAAGAACATCAGTGTTCTGGCTCTCTGGGGTCCTTTCTCTCCTTGGGAAAGCGTGTAGCCCACTAGGACCTGCTTCTGGCTCAGTAAGTCTCAATCTTTTCAGAACTAAAAACTGGTCTAAGATTGTCTGTTTCTGTCTTTTCTTTAACACTGTTCTTTCCAATTATGATTGCTTTCTTTACCTTCCCTTCCTTAGCTTCTTTTCTAGCTTTCCTAGGGCCATTAATTGATATATATATATATATTGCTTAGCATGTTATCTGACTTAATTCATGCAGTCTTCAAAACAACCCTGAGACAGGTGCTTATTATAAACTGTATTCTCTACCAGGAGTAAATGGAGTCATAATTTAAGTATTTGTCCAATATCACAGAAACAAGTAGGAAAACTGCTCTGAACCCAAATCTCTGCCTTGTATTGTCTCTTCTGGTTTCTCAAAATTATTTATTCCTATTAATTTTCATCATTTATATCTAAAGACTCAGCATCATTTCAATTATCCCACAACTGAAAATAACTCAAATTTTTATCAACAGGTAAATGGATAAAAGTAAAATTGTGATACATAAGTGTAACACGGAATGGTACCCATGAATTAAAAAGAATGAACTGTTGATACAAAACACAGATGAATGCCCAAGCCATTATGGTGAGTAAAAGAACCCAGAAAAAGTACACATTAGATGGTCCCATTTAAGTGCAACTGTAGGAAAGATAAAGCTTTATTAACAGAAAAGCAGTGGAAACCAGGGCTAGAACTGAGTGCAAAAGGAAATGGGAGAATGCTAGTAGGTACAGAAATATTCTGTCTTGATTATGGTGGTGATTATACAACAGCACAGAATTAAACTAAATGGTATACTTAAAATACTTGTTATTATCTGAATGTAAATCTATTGCAATAGTTAAGAAAAAAGTTAATTTCACCCCTTCACCTTCCTTACTGTTTTAGTTATTTTCTCATTGCTGAGATAAAATGCCTGACACCCGAAGTTAAAGGAGGAGAGGTTTATTTCAGCTCATAATTTACACAGCTTCTGTTCATAGCTCGCTCCAAGGCATGACAGAGGAGAAACAGCCCAGCATATGGCTAGCATGGTGTCTAGGAGACAGCAAGCAACAAGAGCAGCAGCAGCAGCAGCTGCCAACCTTTCCCTTTTATCCCATCCAGGCTACCAGCTTTTTTGGGTGGTGCGACCCAGAATTATGCTAATCTGATCAGTGAATTAATTTAGTACCAAACCTCCTTAATCCCAGTATCATGCACCCTAGATCTAGGCTTTGGGGGGACATCTAGATGCAAGCTGTAACACTTACCCTTACTGAACAAGCCATGAAGTGACATGTAGCTACGCAGGTCTCCATTCAAGTAAGGACAGCTCAGCAGGGGGTTTCAGAGTTAAGCAAGTAGAACAGCACTGTTCATGCAGGTGGATAGCTGACCATTTCCCGTTTGAAAAAAAGGGCTGGGGATATTCCATTACCAGAGTCAAGTGCAAAAGGAAAAACTGTGCATGAGTAAGGGTAGCCTGGAATGGGCTTTCTGAGTCCAAGTAAAGTGAAGTGGGTACTCAGACGTGTGTGGCCTCATGAGAGCTGCCAGAGCTCAAGCAGGAGAAGGAAGAAAAGCCAAGCTGGAGTCAGACCTGAGGAGAGTAAGGAGGTTGTGTCCACATGGAGAAGGGAACCAGTGTAAGTGTCAGAGCCAAAGTTGCTGACAGGGAAGCAGAGTCTGAGTACTATGAGGTAGGTGTATGGAGGACAAGCAGCCATGCAATGGGGATTCAGAATCTTAATGGGGGACTTCACAATAGCATCCAAAAAATTTAAATACTAAGGAATCAATCGAATAAAGGAAGTAAAAGATCTGTACATTGAAAATAATACTCTGAGAAAAGAGATAGAAGATGATTTCAGAAAATGGAAAGATATCCCTTGCTCATGGATAGGAAGAACCAACATTGTGAAAATGGCCATACTCCCAAAACTTATACAGATTTAATACAATCCCAATCAAAATACTATTAGCAAACATCACAGATCTAGAGAAAACATTCCTAAAATTCATTTGGAACCAGAAAAGATCGAGAATACCAAAAGCAATCTTGGCCAACAAAGGCAAGTCAGGAAGCATCACAATCCCTGACGTGAAATTATACTACAAAGCTATGGTGATAAAATCTACATGGTACTGGCAAATAAACAGACCTGAGGGATCAATGGAACAGATTAGAAGATACAGACACAGCTACAAACACATTCAGCCACCTTATCTTTGACAAACGAACCAAACATGTTCATTGGAAGAAAGAGTGCCTCTTTAATAAATGGTGCTGGAAAAACTGGCTCTCCACATGTCAAAAACTAAAACTAGACCCATGTCTATTACCATGCAGTAAATTATAGTCAAAATGGATTGAAGATCTAAATATTAAAACAGAAACACTAAATCAACTGTAAAAGAAAGTAGGTAGAAATCTTGAAGGCACAGGGTTAGGCAGAGAGTTCATGAACAAAAATCAAACTACATGGGAAATATTTCAAAGAATCAACAACTGGGATCTCAAAGTTGATGCGCATAAAAAGGAATCACCAACAGAATGAAAAGAAAACCCACAAACTGGGAAAAATTTTATCTAACTGTCCCTCAAAGGACTTCTATCTAGAACATATAAAGAATTAAAAGTAAATCAGGCCACCAAAATTCAAAGAGCCAATAAAATATTGGTATCTGAGATGAATACACACTTCTCAGATGAAGAAATACAAATGGCAAATATATGAAAAAATGTTCAACAGCATTGATCATCCAAGAAATGCAAATTAAAACAACACTGAGATTCCATCTCACCCCAGACAGAATGGCTACCATAAAAATATCTACCAATAACAGATGCTGAAGAAGCTACAGAGAAAAAGGAACCCTGCTCTATTGTTGGTGGGAGTGTAGACTGGCACAACCATTGTGGAAATCAGTGTGAAGATTCCTTAAAAAACTGGGATTACAGGTCTCATTCAAACCAGGTACTGCCCTTCTGGGTATCCTCCCTGAAGAATTAAAAACATCACACCATAGCAATATATGTGCATCCATATTTACAGCAGCACAATTTGTAAGAGCTAAATCTTGGAAACAACCCAGATGCCCATCAACGAAAGAATGGATAAAAAAGATGTTTTTTTTATATAATGGAGTACTACTCAGCCATAAAGAAGGATAAAATGGTGTTATTTTATAGGTAAATGGATGCAACTTGAGACCATACTCATAAGTGAAAAAGGTCAGACCTTCTATGTGTAAACATCGTATTGTCTCCCTAGTATAAGAAACTGAAAGAGTAAATAAAATCTGAAAAGTACAATAGATATTGTGAAAGGAAAAGAAATTTCTCAAAAGGAAAGAACAACTGGGATGAGGGGAAAAAAAGATATGTATATATACACAAGATAGCTAAGATAATTGTACTACTAATTTCTATTAGTTCACTGAAAAGAACCATTAGTGTTTACACTGTTTGATCCAGTAATCTGAGCACTTTGAAAATAACAATATACAATATACAATATAATAACTACTGTGAATTTTCTATCATTTTGTTTTGAAATTCTGTATCTTTTTATTGGTTTTTCATCTCTTTAAAATAAAATTTAAAAAAAAAAAGAATCTTAATGGATGAGAAGGGGACAATCAGATATTCATGGCCCAGCATGAACTACCCATGTCCACATGCGCTAAGGGTAAGCATGCAGGAAATGAGGAAACTGGTGCAGGAAATGGGTGAGAACAAGAGGACTGATCACAGACTGAACACGTTAATCAGAGCAGAAATCCATTTTCTTACTCTTAGAGAAGAGAACTGTATATGGTAAAGCACATGTGTATACACACTCAAATATAACAACACATACCTTGGGAGGGAGCAAGAGCATCTAACAGCACCAAGCACACCTAGTCCCCACATCTTGGCTTATAAATACTGTATCACTCTGCACGGAAAGGAACCCAGAACTTCTTGAGAAAATGCATGTTTCCACGTTGGAACAAACAAAATAATGAATAAGCCTGGATGTCCTGCACTGCCAAATACCACAGCACTGCTCAAAAAGAGAAAAACAAAAAAAACACAAAAACAAAAAACCCAGCACAGGTCATAAGGAAATAAAAGCCAATCTGAAAAGAGTGTTCAACAGCCAAATCTTGGACAACCTAACCATCACACTGAACCACATTAATATATTATAAATGACTGAATAAAATAAGAAATCACAAGTCCACATTAATATAAATAAATAACTACATAAATTGTTAACTTACATTGTTTTAAAATTCTTCCCTGTGAAATACTAATTATAAAGGGGTAAAAAGCAAATTAAGAGCCAAGACAGCTAACAGACAACATCTGTGATCAAAATTAATGTCACTATCGGGACAAACCAAAGCCACTGCCACCTGATGGGATATAACTGGAATAATGCAGCACTGGTACTATGACACTTCTGTCGAAGTTGCATAACCTGAGTCCAATCATGTGGCCATAGTGGACAAACTCACACTGGAAGCATTCTGCAGAAAAACTGGCCTAAAATATTAAACTGCTGAGGTGCTCAAACTGAAGACTGGGGAACTACTGCAGACAGGAAAACAAAGACATGACAACTAAATGCACATGACCCCAAAAGATCTTTTTGCTATAAGAATATTACTGAGACAAACAACAAAACCTGAATAGTCTCTGAGGACTATACAGTAGTATCAATACTAGCTGCCTGCTTTTGATGGCTATTGTAGCTACAGCAGGGATTATCTATGTTTGTAGGAAATACATCTAAGTATTTGGGGATAACACAGGCAACTTATAATCATGACCTTCAAGAGAAAGAGCTATTGAAACTTGAAAAAAGAACCTGAAATGTTTTTGTAAATGCTTCAAAAATGTAATAATAAAAAATAAAGGTTTGGGGCTGGGGATCTAGCTCAGCAGCACAGCACCTGCCTGGCAAGTGCAAAGTTGTGAGTTCAATTCCCGGTACTGGAAAAAAACAAAAAATAAAAAAATAAAAAATAATAATAAATTAAGGTTAGAGCTATAGCTCAGTGGTAGAGTGCTTGCCAGCACGTGGAAAGCTCTGGGTTCAATCCCCAGTACAATAAACAAACACAATTTTTCTTCATCTTATAAGGAGCATCCACAAAAATGATATAGGAGACATTATACTTAATGAACACTGAAAGCATTTATGTTACATTCAGGGGCAAGACAGAAGAATGTAACACTTTGCTCAAGCTCCTAGCCAAATGATAAAACAAGAAACAATACAAACACTGAAGAGGAAAAACATGGTGTCATTACTGCAGATGATATGCTTATTTATATTTAAAAACACCAAATTCCTACAGATAAATTTTAAAAATAATCACATTGAGATTGCTGGACACAAACTTTATAATAAACTAATGTTTGGTGGCTGGAGCAAGAGGACTGCTGTAAGTTCAAGGCCAGCCTGGGCTACACAGTGAGTTCAAATACGGGCTGAACTATGTACCAAGACCTTGTCTCAAAAAACACAAATATTTAATTCATTTCTAAAAACCAACAACAATACACTAGAAAATAGTATCATTTACAGCAGCAACGAAGACTTCAGGTACCAAAAATAACTATAACAAAACTGTGGGCACCCTGAGCATCCCAGTGCGCTGGGTCACAGGGCTGCTCAAGGAGCTGCACACCCGCCTGGTCTTGGCTGGTGGTCCTGTCCGCCCTGGGGGTGCCGGGAACAGGAAAATCCACACTTCTCAATACCATGTTTAGCCTGCGGTTTGCCACAGGGAGGAGCTGCAGTCCCTGGGGGGCCTTCATGCAGCTCATCACTGTGGCCGAAGGCTGCAGCCAGGACCTGGGCTGTGACCACATCCTGGCCATTGACTCTGGGACACTGATCAGAGGGGCCTTGGCCTCGGCAGGGGACAGGTTTGAGCTGGAGGCTTCCTTAGCCACTCTGCTCATGGGGCTGAGCAACATCACTGTGGTCAGTTTAGCTGAAACAAGCGACATTCTATCAGCAATTCCCCATGCATTTCTGAGGTTGGAAAATACAGGGCACATGCCCAACTGTCAGTTTGTGTACCAGAGCCTTCATGATGTGCCTGCCCCCAGCCCCAAGCCAAGAGAGAGGAGGCAGCTCCTGGATCCACCCGGCGACCTGAGCAGAGCTGCTGCGCAAATGAAAAAGCAGAGTGGTGGCTTCCAGACGCTGGCGGGCCTGACCTTCTGCGACCCCAAGAGGCAGCATGTCTGGCATGTTCCAGGCCTGTGGCATGGAGCCCCGCCCATGGCTGCTGTGAGTTTGGGGTGCAGTGAGGCCATTTTTGAATTGAAGAGATGCCTGCTAGAAAACATCAGGAATGGCTTGTCCAACCAAAACAAAAACATACAGCAGCTCATTGAGCTCATGTGGCGGTTGTGAGCAGGGCCTGCTGCTGCAGCCATTCTGGTAGGGTCTGGCGGGGCTGTGCCAGGCACCTGCGAGGTGGCCGGTACCTGCTGCTCACGAGAAGGCAGGCCAGTGAAAGACAGGGTGAGGGGGCTCCTAACAGTGTTAAAATGTAACCTCCAGACCAGCTCAGTGATGCCAGATAGCAGAGGTCCTGGGTGAGGTGACATGAGCAGTAACTTGATCTCTGTCTCTGAGCCCCAGCCCTCAGGACAGCTGCTCCTCCATTAGCCCCAGGAGCTAGGAGCAGTGTCTTTACTCACTGTCGGCCCCCAACAGCAGGGACCCCCAGTACAGGTTGGGGTGTCCTGAGGAAGCAGAGGTGCCCCCTGTAGACCAGCATTTGAGGCTTGGTCACATAATCCAGCTGGCAGTATGCAAGGCACTTCCCAGGCGCTGCATTTATGGACTGGTCTGTGAAGCCCTCCCTGATCCTTGCCCAGGAAGCGTTCATCAATCACCCTGTCATACCCTAGCACTTTGTCATACTTCTGCCTCAGCACTTCATGGCGCATTGTCACTCGTGTGTTTACTGTTCGCCCCAGACTGTGAGTCCTCGAGGGCAGTGACTGAACACCATTCATCTCTGTGTCCCCAGGGCCTGACACACTATAAGCGCTTAATAAATGTTTGTTGAATGAATGAAATCTCACGATTAAAAAAAAAAAAAACAACTGTGCACACCTTTTATGCAAAAAAGTATAAAACATTATTGAAAAAAATTAACTCAATCAATAGACCAATATACCATGTTCCTGGATACAAATTTAAAATTAAGAATGCTAATTCTGCCTGAAATTAATCTGTTGGTGCAATGCTACTCCCATCAAAATCTCAAGTTTTTCGTAAGACTCAACAAGATGATTCCAACATTTTATGGAAAAACAAAGATCTAAGAACAGTTAAGACACTGCTGAAGAAGAGTATGAAAGGGAACCATGACAGTATAATACTAAGTGTGATGGTTAATCCTGACTGTCAACCTAATTGGACTGAGAAGTATCTACGAAATTAATAAGGCACATTTCTGGGTGTGTTAATGAAGGTCTTTCCAGAGATAAGTAGCATGTGGGACAGCAAACTGGTAGAATGTGGGAATCACTATCTAAGAGGATGGGGCCCAGATAGAACAAAAGCAGAAAAAACACCTGCTAGCACATGCCTCCACCCCCACACACTGCTTTCTGGCTGCCACGAAGTGAGCAGCTCTCCCTCAGCACACCTATCCACCACGATGCTTCTGTTCACCACAGGCCTAAAAGCAACAAGGCCAAGTAATCACAGACTGAAATACCAAATTGTGAGCCAAAATGAACCTCTCTCTAGGTTTTCTGTCATAGCATCAAAACGATAACTAACACACTAAGCGATGGTCAGATGGTATTTGTTTGAAACAGCACAGCAATATATATAAAAGACATTTGGTTTTTTAAATAGTGAGTACTATATGTCAGAGGATAAAGAAGAGGCTCTTCAGTATTTTTAATCCTGAGGTATTTGAGATTCTACTGTAAAGTTCAAAAGGAAATGAGCGGTGGGGGGGTGTCCTGGGGTTGAACCCAGGGCTTTTACACTGAGCTATATCACTAGCTCTTTTTTTTACAACTTATTAGTATCAGAGAAATGAAAATTAAAACCACAACCAAATAGCACTACCTTCACGATGAAAATTAAGAAGCTGGATAATATGACATTTGTACATAGGTATGGAACAACTATTCGAAATAAAAAACATGAATAACTCTGAAGGTTTGGTATTTATAGAATGTTTCCATGCCTTGTAAGAAACTGCAATCCTAATTAGATACCCAAAGGAACTTTCATATATGTGTGCCAGGGAAATGTTCACAGAAACAATATTTGTCAGAGGGGGAAAAACAGAAAAGCTGGGAAAAAAACCAAAAGCAAAATAAACATCAAGAGTAAAATGAACAAAGATAGTATGATTTGTTCACAGATCAGAACAAGGAGAATGAAAAGGTATGAAATAGAGCAAATATAAACACATCCAAACCTTAAAGAAAATGTTAAAAGAAGTAACAAAGATCTTACAGTATAACTTTATGTATATAAAGTTCAAAAAGAGGCAAAACTCATATTTGTATACATAAAAAGTTCAGAGAAAAAACTCTAGCTTCTAAAAAGGTAAGGAACACAATTAGGAATGCATGCATGGGGACCTTATTAATCATTTCTTCTCTAGGGTGGTGAGTACAAAGCTATTTCACATTAGTTACCATACTGGACCCTTATATTGCATATACTGTACACCCTTTTTATGTGTATTTCACATATTTCTTCCTGGAACAATGGGAAGAATGTAAGCACACAGAAATATGCGTACCCTGCCTTTTCAGTGGTCCTCGGCCACTGGATGGCAATCATTCAGCGTCGCCCCTCTCAGTGCACCCCGCCAGGATGCTGCTGCTTTCAACACCCTGTTCATGGCCACCACAATGAACCTGGGCATCCAGGTGTGCACACAGTACACCCACACATGCACAGTGAGGAGACTCACACGAGAGCAAAAGTTATGGGTTTCATTCTCAACACCGGAAAGGGAAAAATAAAAGAAAAAGTTATGTATCCCACTTGACAATGCATAAACATTATTATAAATTCCTTTATTTTTAGCCCCAAAACAAGCATCCTGAAGAAGACAGGGCATGAATCACAAGGATTAAATATTTTATTATCCAAATAAAGTGTCAGAAAGAAGTTAATGTTTTTTCCATTACTACATCTTGGATTCTTCACTTGCTACCTCAAGGCCAAAACAGGTGCTTAATATGATAATATGATAAAAGCCAACATGGAAGATAATACGAAGAAATGAGAGGGGAAGAGTGGATGGGAAAGCTCTTTTGTATTATCTACAGATGCTGAATGTCAACAGATCTTATAGCTGACTCAGTACTTCCAAGCATAGATGCATATCCAACAAATATGCATAAATATACGGACAAAAGACATGTACAATGTTGTAGCAGCACTATTCATAACAACCAAAGAATAGAGACCTCTCCAAATGTCTGTCAATGGTAGAAGAAATTAAATATGGAATATTTAAATAATGGAACACTCTACAGCAACGAGCATGAATCCAAAACAGGATAATAAATATAATGTTGAGTAAAAATCTGATATAAAATAATATAGTTATTTGATTTAATTTCATTTCAAAGTTCAAATATAGGCAAATTTATCTGTTTTCAGAAACCAAGTGGTCAACACTAGAAAAATAAGGAATAATCAGGATGAACTTCTGTTCTTTTCATGTTCTGCTTCTGGCTGACCGCACAGATATGTGTTTTTAGTCTATGAAAACTCACTAAAACAAACACTCTTCCATGTACATTAGGCTGAAGTTTTTCAAACAGGAGATAGGGAATTAGAATAATGAACTAACACACCATTAAAAATTATTTTTTTCATTGTACCTCTATGTTCTTTAGAGTTCAGCATTAAAAATCCTATTAAAATGCCATAAATTAGGTAATATAATCAAAGGTCAGATATACTGTTTATAATTTTTAAAATTTTGTATGTAGGGAGAACTTTGTTCAAGTGAACTCACATAAAGAACTCGTTCATAAAACAAAGCTTCCAAGACAAGGGTTTGGCCGAGGAGACATGTAGTGATGGTAAGGAGCATGCTGGGGGTAACCTCCAGTACCCTTCTCTCTGTTTCCTTCCAGGTTTCACCTAAAGCACCACTGTGTACTGTAAAACTTAGAATCGATGAGATTGGGGTAACAGAATCCTAGCTGTTATCACTAACTAGCGTGTTGAGCTTTATCTTAATTATGGGAATTAAATGGAAATCTGCACAAGGAATAAAGATATTCCCAGACTTCTGCCTGTATTTTATGCAAATAATTAGAGGTTTCTTCTGTGAAGAAAACACAGCCACCGCAGAGAAAAATCCTTCACTTAGTAGGTGCTGTGAGCCCACTGACATTTATCCATCACCATAAATTGAAGCCAGCCAGTTGATTACCTGTGTACAGAGTCCTGTTCAACTTTTACTTCCTCACTCTTAAGTATTAAAAAACAAGAAAATATGTATTTAAAAGAAGGTTCCAAAAAAAGAGACAAAAATGATTTTAAAAGCTCCTCTAGAAAAAGATGTCGAAATCTGATTTATTAATAAAACACAATAGAAAAACGAACTGTCTACTTAATAGAATTTCTGTAGAAAACAATAATTGGATGATACAAACAGTAGAATAGTTACTGGAAAGTGAATTTATGATTGCCAAGATAAATATTTAAATAAAAATAAAGAGCTGGAATATACAGTTCAGGAAAGATATCAGAAAACATAAACCCAAACAAAAGGAAACTCAGAAAGAGAAAACAAACTGAGATTCAATCAGAAGTTCTAGTTTCTTATTACTCGAAATTCCAAAAAGATATTACCGAAAATGGGGGAAAGAAAAGTACCACAGAAGTAATAAAGTTCCACATGACATTTATCTTCAAATAGCTCACCAAATTTTGAACAGGAAATAGAAAACAAACAATCCCAACATTCAAGCAGGAAGACATCACTCAAAAACTGAAGAATACCAGAATAAAAAAAATTTAAAACCTCCAGACAGATTAAGAACAGGCAGAATACAGATCCAGATCTCCAGACAGATTAAGAACAGGCAGAATAAAACCTCCAGACAGATTAAGAACAGGCAGAATACAGATCTCAGATCCAGAATACAACGTACAATAGGGTCAAAATGGAGTAGACTTCTCAACAGCTAAGCAGGATCCTAGAAAAGCAATGCTTTCAAATTTGTAAAGGAAAATTCACTTCACTCCCAGCCAAACTACCCCATACAAGTCAAACCACTAGTATCTGTCACACTCAAGAGGAAAACAAAGAGACTTTTGGAACTTCAAATACGAGTGGTGTATTCCATTTTCTCCAGTCCTTGTAGTCTCTAATATTTTTAAAATATGTCAGTAGCTGTGTTGCTTGCAGATCCATAAGCACATGAAATCTATTATACACAGCTATTAAAAACTGTATAAATTAGTAGCACTTTTGCCTAGGAAAAAAATAGTGTTTCAAATATATCATGTGTAGGCCTTTACAGTTCTATCTGAGATATTATCCGGCATCTGTAGAGTACTCTACTAGGATCTGTGGAAAGGGAAAAAACACATGTATTCCTGTGATTACTGTGCAGATAGGTTGTATGGCATAGCAGGAGTACTTCCCCACAGTGTAAACGACCAAAAGGCAGATGGTGAATCTCTGCCTAAGGCTACAGTTCTACAAGAAGGAGCCCATAAGCACTGACATAACCAGGTTATTAGACATTTTGAATGTTGGAGAACTTGGGTTTTTTTTTGTTTGTTTGTTTTTGCTGTTGTTGTTTTTTCCAGTACCAGGAATCGAACTTAAGACCTTGCTCTTGCCAGGCAGGCGCTGTGCTGCTAAGCTAAATCCCCAGCCCCGAATGTTGGAGAACTTGGCAGTTAGATGACCGCTGCTATCTTATATAAGTAACAACATCCTGATAAACATTATTTATTACTTTAAAATGACTGTTTATTGCTTTTATACACATTAAAAATATTTAAGGACTTTAAAAAAGAGACTTTTTGATAACGCAGTAAAGAAAATTTGTCAGTCACTTATCCTCTCTCAAGAAGTAAGTTAAGGCTATACACAAGAAAAATGAGAGATTAAACTAGAAAAAAAAGGGGATGAGCTATTTAGGAAATAGACAGTGGATCCAATCCCAGATTACAGAAAAAGGGACCCCTCATGACAGCTCTACAGAAGCTTTATATAGTAACCTGTTCAAATTATAACAGACTGCCTGAGGTAGGAGGATGATTGAAATACTGTTTTTCATTAAACCTTTGGGTAGTACAAGAACTTTTTAAAAACCAAGTGTATGTCTTACCTTGAATTTTCTTAATTTAATAAAACTGAAAAGGAAAGAGTCTAAAAGAGGCAGTTCTATGAAATCTTGAACTCAATTTTTAACTTCTACTGGCACTTAGAAAAATTTAAAGACACCCTACAAACATTTTGTCATTTTCTTCCTTTTACAGATGTACTACATACAATGCCAGAGGTCACAATGACGGGAAAGAACAGTCAAGAAATTTATGCCTTATCTAAGGTACCTCAAAAATGACTTTTTAATTTCTGTGGTACTATACTAGTCACTGCATATCAATTTACCTATTCTCTTTTCCATTATGTGCCTCTTGTCATTGTTATACGTGCCCTGGTCTTATCAGCTGAAATTTACAGTTGTATTTTTGTTTTGTTTTGTTGTGAGACAGAGTTTTAATATGTAATGCAGGCTGGCCTTGAACTTGCTTATGTAGCCCAGCAAGCCTCAAACTTGATCCTCCTGCCTCAGCCTTCTAAGTGCTGGGATTGTAAGTGTACGCACCACGCCAGGCTATCAGCTGAAATTTTCAGCAAGCTTCATGACTCAGGGCAATATACTGGGAGAGTAAGTGGCATAGCTGGCACACTCCCTGGCTCACGGTAGTTAACACATTTTAACTATTTCCCACCCTCTCCTGCCTCCTCTTTCCTTTGAGGCTGAAGGTCCTATTCAAAAAATTTTCTTCCCGGAGCAGCCAGCAGAGCTGCCCTAAAAAACAAAGCCTATACCCTAGATATACTTAAATTGTAAGTTCTATGTTTGGATGATTCAACCATGGAAGAAACCCTTTCTACCTTGGAAGGAGTCCACGCATCTCAAATCCAAAAATAATCTTCCACTCTCTTGCTCCCAGCTTTAGCACAGAAAAGCTTTTTTTTTTACCCCCAAAGGGTGTCAAATATCCACAAAAATGGATATTTGAGTAATAATTAAACAATTTACACTACAAAGAATAGGTACGCTCACCATAATTACTAACACAGGAGCCACATCTCACTTCAACGGCCCTTACTGGGCAGATGCCCTAAGTGTGGTTTTGCTGACCACCAGCAAGTCTAAGACTTGGTCTAGGCTCATATGAAGCTAAAACAGAACCATGAGGAAAGTGACCGAGAAAGCAAATTATACAGCAGGGACAAGTCAGGCCTTTCTTTTAAGTTAGATTTGGCCAGTATATAAAGCACAAGTATAGTGGACCCTCAAGTTACAATTGGTCTCACATACAAACAACTTGGGTTACGACTGGAACTTTAGTTTTGGGGTTTTATTTGTGTGTGTGGCAAAAATCGAACTCAGGGCCTTGTGCTTTGCCAGGTAGGCACTGTACGGCTGAGCTACATTCCTGGCTCCTAGGAATTTTAGTTTTAACTTATGGCCAAAGTCTTGAGTTACGACCCAAATGCTGGCCACTTGTGCAGTTGTAAATAAAAGACACACAATGCTAGAAAAGCACTTTAAGTATACGTAAGAATCAGTATGAGGTCACATGTGCGTGTCTGTGGACATGACTTCAGTCAGTGCTTTTGTTATTACAATTACCGCTATCATAACGGCCCCCCAAAAGCTAGAAAAGCAGCTAAGGAAGGAAGGGAAGGCCAAGAAGACAATCACAATCAAAAAGAAGTAAATTATGGAGAAATGAGAGTGGTATTTGGATGATCAATCTCACATGCCAAAATCCACCATCTCAACAATCTTACAGAGCAAAGATTTGTATAAGGATGCTAGTGTTGCTAAAGATGCTACTCAAATTAGTAAGTTACCAATGTCAGTGTTAGATGAGGTAAAAAGGCTACTCCTCGTGTGGATAAATGAAAAGAGATGGCAGGTTATAGCCTGTCTGGGTCTATAATTTGTGACAAAAGCTAGGGCTATAAAGGCAGATCTCATAAAGGATAATTCATCAATGAGTGATAATGTTGAAACATTTCATGCCAGTAAAGGGTGGCATCACAATTTTAAAGTGACAACTTGGGTTCACAGCATAACTAGGCATTACGAAACAGCCAGTGCTAATACAAGGGCTGCTGAAAACTACACATACCAGTTTGAAATGATGACACAGAGAAATGGCTTTTTTGTTTTGGTTTTTGTTTTTGTTTTTTGGTACCAGAAACTGAAATCAGGACCTTGTACTTGCCAGGCAGGCGCTTGTGCTACAGAGTTACATCCCCAGCCCCAAGAAATGGCTTTTGCTCTCAAGTTTATAACTGTAACAAAACTGGCCTTTTCTATAAGGAAATGCCCAAGAGAACACACATTCACCCAGGAAGAGAAGAAATTGCCAGGTCATACACCTATGAAGGATAGGCTAACTTTATTGCTATGTGCCAATGTAAGCGGTGACATCAAGATAAAGCCTCTCAGGCCGGGGATACAGCTCAGCAACACAAGTGCCTGCCTGGCAAGTGTAAGGTCCTGAGTTCAATTCCCAGTACCAAAAAAAAAAAAAACAAAAAGCCTCTCTTGGTTTATCACTGGGAGATCCCTAGAGTTTTCAGAAAACATAAACTCATGAAAAACAGGCTAGAGGTCATGTGGAGATCTAATACAAAAGCCTAGGTAACAAGTATACCTTTTCTTGAGTGGATCAGGGAAGCTTTCTGTCCTACTGTTAAGAAATATCTAGAGGACAAAGGTTTACCACTCAAGGCTCTCCTCATCATCGACAATGCTCTGCTCACCCATGAGAGTTGGAAGAAGAACTGGCTGAATTTCCATGGCTCTCAGTCAAGTTCCTCCAATCCTAATACAACTCCTCTACTGCAGCCTTTGGGCCACCAGGTTATAGCTAACTTTAAGAAGCTGTTCCTGAAGTGTTTCCAGGTGGTTTCAGATACAAATTTAACCCTTAACAGGGTTCTGGAAGAACTTTACAACATTCTTTCCTGTGTGGAGTTAATTGAGAAATCCTAGGCCAATGACTCCTAAGGACGCTGAGATCTGCCTGGAAGAAATGTGTTTTAAAATTATATGGGAGAGAGACTTTGAAGGCTCTGTAGAGAAGCCTGAGCCTTCCACTGACCCTGTGGTTGATGACTATGCAATGATTCCACAGCATCTTGCAGGGAGACAGTGGTGAGGTTGGGGAACTGCTGGAGGAAACTCAGAGGAATTGTGTACAGAGAAACTTCAGCAACTTCTGGCTGAGCAGCAGAAAATGATAGTTGAGGGGCTTTCTGAAGAGGAGGGGAAGTATCAGTAATCAGTGCGGCAAAGTTCTTTTTCTGAAATAAAGGAAACCCTGAAAAAATGGACAGAGCTACAAACATTTGTAAAGAAGACCCACTCAGACAGAGAAAACACCAATCATTGCATTCACTTGCTTAATACAATGTCACGTCACACTACAGGGCAGTGTTAAAGAAAAGACGGAAACAGCCTTGGACCAGTTTTTAGTTCTGAAAAGATTGAGACCTAGTGAGCCAAAAGCAGGTCCTAGTGGGCTACACACTCTCCCAAGGAGAGAAAGGACCCCAAAGAGCCAGAACACTGATGTTCTTATGGAAGTGGACTCTCCTTCCAAACAACCACCACCTCCGTCTCATCCTCCCTTCCTGCAACCCAAAATGTCAACCTGAATGGTGAGTATAGTATGAAATTGTTGTTTGTGATAAACGAGGCACAGTTCATAACTTTTTGGTGACTATATTAGGAAAATTATTAGTGTTTCTGATAAATGACACATATTATACAACCCTTTTTTATTATGAACAGGTTAGTTAAGGGGTGCTTTGGGAGGTTAGGAACACATGATGGGTATTGCCATTATTTCTTATGGGAAACATAGTCTTGACTTACAACCAACTTGAGTTACAACCAGCCCTTGCAAATGAATTGAGTTTGTAAGTCAAGCATCTACTGTACAGATTTAAAACCACACAAAAGGCATACACAATTTTAAATTACTATTTTATTCTTTGACCTAGCCTGTAAATGGTTAAATAAAAAGGTGTTTTTGAATCAGAAGTCGAACTCTACCATTAGCTCATCTCATGACTTTGAACAAGTCACATGTCACTGCTATGATTTTTCAAAAGACATGCACACTGGAGAAGATTAAACTTGTGGGTTGCAAATTACATGATTATCTGCTGTATATAAAAATTGCTGTTTCTTATTCCCCATGTAGCTGAAATTATAGTAGTAGCACCTGGTTACTAAACAACGACTATGTGCTCAGTATTTCACTGCTCAATTTCTAACAACAATTTCTAATTCTCAACAACTTACAAAGCAGTGATATGAAAACGAGGACTCTGAAACATAGCAACTGGCTTATCAAATATCACACAGCTCATAAATGCTGAGACTGGATATTAAGACATCATGCAAAACTTCCATTTTTTTCTCTGACAAGTTTTTATTGTGTACTATTTACAGACAGTGTTTGTACATAAATCTAAACTTTATTTGCCAAATAAGGAAAGTCAATGCATTTTTCAATTCAAAATCTCCGATCTGGAAATGCTTGCTGCGAACTCACCTGGTGCAACAGCCGCTTCAGTTTGAGCAGCTGCGTTTTCACGGCGGTGCAGTCCTGGACCATGTGCCGCAGGGTCATCTCATCCAGCATCACGGTGTTTTCTGGGACATCTACAAACACCTTCTGCGCCTGGAAAAAGGGGGTCCCTCCATAGCTTTCAAAATGACCCAAAGGTGCTTCTCTGTAAGGAGAGCCTCTGAAAGGGCAGGGAAGGTGGAGGAAAAAGAAACACAAGTTTAGAAAGAAACGAAGGTACTGAAATTATTGCTGTAATCTTTACAAGTCAGCCATTATTAGCAGAGAGGCTCTGACTTGCACTCACCTCAGTCACTGAGCGAGATTCCACTGGAGACACAATCAATTCTAGCTGCCATTAAAATAACCATCTTTTGAACTCCCCCACGTGACCCTTTTTTGTGTATTTTACCTACTTGTTAAATAAACCTTTTCCCCTCAAAAACCAGAATAAAATAAGACACTCTGAGAAAAGCCTGAGCTGGAAAAGTGATACCCCTTTCTGCACTGACTGCCTGCTCCTTAGCATTTGACTTTGCCTGGCATCTTAAACTGCACGTCTTTTTATTTTTGTTTTTTTTTGTTTTTTTTTTTTCTAGTACCAGGAATTGAACTCACGACCTTGCGCTTGCACGTCTTTTTAGACTCATAACTATGCAGCCCACATCAATTCTCAGTTTGGACACTCCTGTAGACTGCTATTTCTTCAAAGTCCCAGCAAGCAGTTAAGACTGATGAACTGTTATTTCTTTGTTCTTTTGTTTTTACACTGCTGGTAAATCTTTTCCAATAAAATTAAACAAGGTCCTATAAAAGCCATATATACATCACATATTTCCTAATCTTAAAGTACAGGTTAAAAAAAAAAATCTACTCTGTAAAAGATGCATGCTTCCTTCAGTTTCATACCAGAAAATTTATGCTGAATAAGAGAAGGAAAATTAACAACCTGGGAGGATGAGGTAGGAGAATCACAACTTCAAGGCCAACCCAGACAAATTAGTGAGACCATGTCTTAAAATAAAATTTTAAAAAGTGCTGCAGATGCAGCTCAGTGGGAAAGTGTTTGGTTAAAGAAAAAAAAGTGAGGGCCGGAAATATAGCTCAGTGGCATAAGCGCCTGCCTGGCAAATGCAAGGTCCTGAGTTCGATTTCTGGTACCAAAAAAAAAAAAAAAAGAAAAGTGAAAAGAGAGTGGGGAATAGAGGAGAATGGAGCAGCAGGAGAAAGAGAAAGAAAATACGGGCTGCTGTGTTTCATGGGAGTACAAAACAACGTTGTGAACAGAAAGCAGAGCTACAACAATTTAAAGAATTATTGGATCCATATTACACACAACCCCAGTAAGTTCTTAAACTTTGGAGAACCTATTACACCACACATATAAACAAGAAACCTCAATATTTAAAATAGCACAATGAAAAGTATTCATTCTCTCCAGTGTAATGGCTATTTTGACATACTAGTAATAAAAATTAAATCCATGATTCATTGAATTTAAGTGACAATGTATCAAATTTCAAACAGATTGAAAACGTAGGCACACAGTTTCTAGTAAATTTCTACATTTCAGCAAATATTTCCAAATCTTTAAAGTAAGGAGTTCACACAGCCAAAGGTTTTAAGTCTCAAAGAAAAGAAACATCAGGATACTTCAACTGCATTGAAGACGAAGAATGAGGACAAAGACTATACTTCTGACCAGTACCAAACTAAGGTAACTGGAAAATAAGAATCCTTCATGTAAAAACACTACCAGGGATGTAGGAAAAAGATTTGTTACAGTTAGGAGAACGCAGGCAAAGAGGTCAAGGGAGCGAATTTGTTAGGATGTGACAGAATTAACTGTCACTGGAAGTTGGTGAGATAGGGAGTTCTAGGGAAATAAGAGTGGAAGGTAGGTCAGGTTAAAAGAGCAGTATTATGATGAAAATACAAAAGAAAGATCAGTAGCCCTCAACCACCAATCTTCTCAACACCACTGAGTAATCATAATCCTATAATTAACTATGATAATGACAGGAGTTGGAATCAGGGAGAAAGGGATACCAGGACTCAGAACACATAGAGTGGAAAGATATATAATGTGCAGACCTTTGCACATGTATTATTAAAAAGGCCCTGGGGTTAATACATCCGAATTCTTTAATAGGAAGGTACAGAGAAAAAGTAATAAAGTATGCTAGGGTAAGGCTTGTCATAGAAGAGGTTTCTTTTTGTACTAATCATCCCTATAACTGGCTATGGGATCCAGAATACGCGTACCTGCACCATCACCAGACGGCTTGAGAGGCATCAACAAGCCAGTCAAAGCTGTAATCATTCACAATAAACCAGTGTGCCTCAGTCCACTTATTAGAAAGCTCTGTGTTAAGTTAATTGGATTAGCAACGCCAAGAATTTTATGAATTTCTCTCTCCCCAGAATCACCAGTGTGAATAAGATAATTTAGCACATCATAAACTCCTTAAAAAAAAAAACCTCTGCACAAGGGATTTGTGATCATGCTCCCAGAAACGCTTACAGATTATCTACTACATAACATTTTGCAAAATCAGTGTAATCTATACATTTTCAAAAATAATTAATTTTATTTTGTTTATTTTCATACTCATTTGACCAGAGAACTTCTCTCTTCCGTATCTGTGGATATTTATAAAATACTTAAAAAAAAAAAAAAGTCGCTCAACTTTTCTGACAGATGGCTTAATCTTGGCTTGTTCATTCCCAAGGACAGAGAAGTCTGCTGCCAGCTAATTCATCCCATCTTAGACAGTCTGATTAACAATCTCACTACAGGCTGCAATTTGCCATCCTTTATTTTACACTGTATATATGTTAGTGCTGCAACCTCCAGCCACAGATTACACCTACTCATTCCTCCAAATGACTGAGCAATCCGCCTATTGTAGATTTAACAGTCATTCTCTGCCAGTGCCATACTCTATCATAAAACTTCCCCACATGTGATTTTCCCAGGCAAAATCCCATCCTTCTACAGAAACCACTCCTCTCCAGTCTCTACCATCAGACCCTTAGAATCAGTCTGATAGTAATGCCCTTCATTCTCTGACCTCCTATACAACTAATAGTTGCTGTGCACTCCTGGAGTTCCTTACACATTATCTTACCTGTGCACTGTATCACACTAACTCTGCACTGTAACTGTCTCAGGCCCATCTCTCATGTAGACTCTCAGCATCCAAGCAGCAAGAATATACTACTCATATGCATAGGTGGAACAAGCACATGAATCTTATCTGGACTGATAAATACAGAGATACCTACTGAGCTCCTTCACCGCACAATTATTGTATTGTCTTCAACAAGATGTTCCAAGAAGCTACTGCCAACCCATAGCTCTTCTTACACTATCTTCAAACTCATCCAGTTTGTGAAATTATAACAATGTCCAACAAACAGATTCTCAATGAATATTTTTAAGTAGATGAACACATTTCAAGAATAATCAATGATTTATATTTTAATTAGGCTTCTAAAGTTTTATAAGTTGGCCTCATGTACTTCCTAGCTTACTACAGAAGACTAGGAAAACATAATTTTCATTATTAGCAAGAAAGGTTGTCCTTACATCATGTTCTTGCCTGATAACACCCACTCTCTGAGGCCTATTTCATCCCTACCCTGCTGAGGCTTATTTCTTATCAAAATGCTAAACATAAGAAACAGAACAGCCAAATAATGTCTGAGATGATAATGTAGTCAGTACATTCTTCCAAATCTTTTCAATTACATCCGTTCACTGATCACTAGAAAAATTTGTAGTTAGAAATTACTGTTTCATGACCCATTGAACTGCCTTTTCTCAAACTGACTAGAGTCTGCCATGTGTACAACTAAGAAACAGTTAAGAAAATTACCATTATTTCTGCTCTGACAAGCTGGGACCTGTCCATCATATTTCAAGGTATTTTCTGTCTAAGAATTCATGCAAGAAACCACAAAAGTTTTTGTCTCCAAAAAGCAAATAAATTAGGAAGAAACATATACACATTGTATACCGTGTAATGGATCCAGTTTTCTTCTTTGCTTTTGTCACAAAGAATCTTAAAAATAATTGTTTCCTATTGTAGGGAATATACATGTCCATACATCTTCTTTCCACTACTTCATTATCCTAATTTTAATATTTGTATCATAAATATGCTCCAGAATGACCTCAAATCTCTTGTGCAATGAGATAAGGATAAAAATAATAATAAATGCCATTGATTGCCTACTATAAACCAGATGCTACAGCATTCTTATCCTGCATCCTCAAATACTGAGAGAAAGGTACTATTAAGTATCTTTTATCAATGGTAAACTAAAATGGTGGGGTAAATAAATTAAAATTTGCAAAGCTAATCTGTACCATGCATGGATCCATTACACGTAAGTCCTGATCAAATTAAAGGTTATCCTACAATTCAAAATGGAAAAGACTTCTAGTGCTACATAGTATCTGCTTATGTTTCTAACAGTACTTATGGAATTTTAAGATTCAGACTTATATAGCCAAAGATGAGGAGTTATTTGGCACTAATTTTGCATATTATTTAATAAAATTTTAAACATTAACAAAGTCAACATTTAATCATTTCCAAATGAGAACTTAAAAATCTCATATCAAAACTTTAAAAAATAGTACATAAAAATACAATATTTATATTAATGATAATGCTAATGAAAAAAGTTTTGAGCCAAGAAGAATGAGATATTATTCTAACTAGGGCCACATGGATCTTGAATTTTGGAGGCAGAGGGTGCCTCAAAACCAGGCAAAAGCAGTTTTGAGGGAAGAATTATTACTCAAATTAATCAGAGGACAGAAAACAGCACTCACCTGCTCAAGTCACTTTTCCCGTGGTGATGATAGTGGTCAGCATGGCTGAGGTGGTAATGTTCTTGTCCACTCCACCTCTGGGGTGGCCTTTTCCAAAATCCCTCCTGAGACTGCCGCACATTTCTGTCTGATCGGTCAAAGCGATTCATATTGTCACACTCCACTGGACAGATTCAAAGCAAAAAACTATAAACATGTACACTTGCTATAAAAGTTAACTACCTACAGCACAGTAACTAAGTGCTACTGAAAATATAAAACTAATACTCTAAAAACAAAATCCATTTACACCAGCTAATCACAAAATGAAGATTTCCTGAAGAAAAATACCAGTTCTTTTAGTGAAAATTGAACTTTATATTATTTAAACTGAAGTAAATTATAATACTTTCATATCATAGTCACTTAAGTGAACAGTTAATGGCTGCAGTGTTTTAAAACAAGTAAATCAACCCTGAAATCAACATCATTAATTTAAAATACCCAAGTTGGTTATGATTTCAGAATGAAAACAGGAAAAACTAGATTTTAAGTTTAGTAGAGAATGCATCCCTAAAGTGAACAGCACAATTAATTTTCTCTGATTCCAAGGAACACAAATAACTTTTCACTGCAAACAAATCTGTTTTAAAAAGTAAGACGCTTCAATCTGCCTGCCGCAAGCTGGTTCAAAAAGTCTAAAATGCTACTGGAAACAAAGCCAGTACTTTGCAACAACAAATAGTACACTCCCTGAAATCCAAACGCCACAAAAACACGAGAAGAATCTCCAAAACACCCGCTTCTTCACTTACCCAAACACTTTTTCCTCACATATCTGAGTACTTGCTGAGGGAGTCACTTTGCACAAGGGGGACATTGTGTTACGGCTGTCTACCCAGACAGAGCCGCACACCAGGCACTGCTGAGCAGGCCTTCCTTCCTGCTCAGCTTCAGCCCTCCCTGTGGGAAGCAAGCCCAGTCGGCCCTGTGACTCCATCGTCCTCAGCGCTTACATAGCTACTGAGTTAGGATTGTTTCTAAAAATACTGCTGGATGCTAATCCAAGCCACTGGAAGGAAGGGTTTCTCCAGTCTGAGAACTACTACATGAGAAGGTTCAAGTCTTGCATGCTTAGAATTCTTTGTGATGGAAAGTATTAAAATCAACATACTTCCAAATTATTCTTTGAAAAGGATCACTTAATTAAATGACTGTTTTACTTAAGCAGAAACATGATTTTGAAATGTAGCAGTGTCTTATTACAGTATAATAGATAAAAACAAACTTCCCATTCCAAAAAAGGATCATGCTGGTAAAGTATAGATGTTCAATTCTCATACACACAGAACTCATTTCCTCTAAACATATAACTTTAATAAGCTCCTATAAGGATGGTGAAATTCTGTCTGCATTCATTAGAGGAGTCATGGAGGATATATATTTTATACTTTATTAAATTTTAAAGATGTTTTTTAAAAGCAGTCTTAGATTTGAAATTATTTCTAAAAAGTTTTTGCCCTGTTAGTGGGCTAAGTCAAAAGGCACTTCTAGTAAAGTTCACTTACAGAAAACCTAACAGAGGCCAGGTGTGGTGGTACACACTTGTACTCTCAGCAATCTGGAAGGCTGAGGCAGAATGATCACAATTTGAGCCCAGCCTGACAACTCAGCAACTTAGAGACGTCCTATCTCAAATGTAAAAAAAAATTTTAAAAGGGTGGCAGTGTAACTTAAGTGTGAAGGCCTTGGGTTCAATCTCCAGTAGAAAAAAAAAGAAGAAAGTGGGGGGAGGGAGGGAGAGAGACAGAGAGAGGGAGTGAGGAAGGAAGGAAGGAAGGAAGGAAGGAAGGAAGGAAGGAAGGAAGGAAGGGAGGAAGGAAGGACAGAAAGAAAGAAAGAAAGAAAGAAAGAAAGAAAGAAAGAAAGAAAGAAAGAAAGAAAGAAAGAAAGAAAGAAAGAAAAGAAAGAAAAAGAAAGGCAGGCAGACCTAACAGATAATAAAAGGTATAGTAATTGTTATGTTGAAAAAATTAGAAAAGTACATTGAAAAAGAAAACAATTAAATCTTAAGATTTAAAACTGCTTTTAATTTACTCCTTTTAATAGTATTATTTATAAATTCATATGTGGATGATAACTCACAGGTCAAAGCCACTGTTCCACAGATGATAGTTCTTAGGAAAAGAACTTCATTAAAGTGTAAAATGTGAGTTGGTTCAAAGAAAAATAAACCAGGGTTATACAGATATGACAAAAGTGTGAAAACACTAGGTGAGTGGGTAAAGGAGGAAACTAAGGGCCAGATTTTTTAAAAAAATATATAAAAAAGAATGGGCAGACTCTACAGAAAACAAAATAAAACAAAAACTCACTTGTACTATACTCATGAATTCAGTTAAGTCCCATAAATATTTCTACTTGGCCTTAAGATGGTACCTCAGTTTAAACAACTCTGTATACTTTTAAAAGTTTATCTACTTTTACATGTTTTGAATTTGGTTTTATTTCTTAATTCAGGCAAAGGAAATCCTACTCACTCCCAAAGCAAGAATCATTTCACAATAATCACCTGAAGTGTTCCTGGCATGGTATCAACACAGTGTACACAGAATAACAAGAAGCAAGCAAAGGAGCCAAGGAGGCTGAGAGATGGGCTCAACACTGTGAGCAATTGCAATGCAGAAATTGATGTGCTAACTTTCTGTCTGCCAAAGCTTGCTGGGACCATATACAGAATCCAAATCAGGACTCTATCCTGAAACTTGAACCTAGGCACAAGCAGACTGCACATAAGCTCAAGAAACAAACATCACAGGAAATACAAAAGAGTAATGTTCAAATGAAGACAGTGGTTTAACTCTTAAAAGAAATGACTGTTCTAATACTCTACAAGGAGTGCCCTGTTATATTTCTATCTCAGGGATTGGGCAATCACATATTTATATACTTTAAAACGTGGTTAAGAGGTAATGTGAAATAATACTAGTTGTTGTTCCTAAAAAAAGTGTTAAGGGTTCCCTGACAAAAATGAAAGAATAATGGAAAAAAAAGTAGAAAGCAAACGAAAGTACAAAATCAAAGTAAATTAAAACCACTCTCCAGAGGCTGGTAAATGAAGAACAAGACAATAAAACTAAGAAAGAAAATAAGACTCTCTAAACGTGTAACACTATCTTAGCTAATTTTCCCATTTCTGAGACAAAATACCCAACACACAAAGTTAAGGGGCAAAAAGTTTGTTTTGGCTCACACTAGAGGTTTAGTCTACAGTCCGCTGGCTCTAAGACAGGGTGGCACGACAAAGGGGCATGGTAGAGGAGAAAAAGTTCATGGCAGGCAGCAGGCAGCAAAGCAGTGAAGTAGCAGCAATGGCTCTCTTTCTGTCCCTTATACTCTATCTAAGGTGGGGCACCCTTAATCCCAGCATCACACATTTAATCCCATCATCACACACCCTAGAAACAACTACCTCTGAAAAGCCCCACCTATGACTGTATGAGACTTTGAAGGAATCAAAGTCTAGATAGAAGCCGTAACATTCTGCCCCTAGACCCCTAAAGACTCACGTGCATCCCTTTATGCAAAAGACATTTAGTCCATCTCTAAGAGCTGCCGAAGTCCTACCAGTTTCAGCACTCCTAAAAAGTCCAAGTCCCAAAGTCACCTCTGAGATTTAAGGCAAACTCATAGCTTTAACTCCCTCTACAAATAAAAAGAAAGTTAAAACACTTTCAACATTCAATGCCACAACACAGACACTGCCATTCCAAAAGGTACAAATAGGGAGATACAAAAGAATGGGACCAAACCCAGTCCAAAATCCACCAGGTCAAACATTACATCTTATAGTTCCATGTGTAACATTCAAGGCAACCTGTGGCAAGATGTAAAGTCCAAAGGGCTTGAGTAGCTCCACCTCGAGGGCACTGTATGTGGTTGTAGCTCTCACAGCTTCTCTCTTAGGTCAGTTTTGCTTAGGTCAAGCTTGCAGCTTTCCTTAGACAATCCACTTTCTGAGCTTCTCTAACCTTCTGAAGTTCTCAATGTGTCTTCAGCTTCACACTCACAGCTTCACACACTGTCCTCTCAGGAGGACACTGACTGATCTCCCAGGTCTTCTCCTGAAATCTGGGTGGAAGCTTTCCTGACCCCACAACTCTTGCATTCTGCATGCACCTAAAACCACCACCACATGGATGACACCAGGGTCTGCTGCCAGCTACAGCAGGAGCCAGGCTTCCTTCTCCCCTGGGTGTAGGGCTCCAATGCCTATGAACCAAATCCTATGGAACAACTTCCCTAGGCCACTGGCATTCTGGAACATGGTGCTCTGGGACTCTCTTCTCAAAGCAAAGTCCTTCACATTTGCAATTTTGGAGCCACAAAAGGTGGGGTCCTGCTGATTCTTGTGATGTCTTCAGGCCACCTTTTCTATTGTCCTCTTCTGAAATACTTGGCTTTTTCTTGCTAGTTTTTTCAGCAACCAACTTCTATTTCATCTTTTCAGGCCACAACTTTATTACAGCTTGCTTTCTGGCTAAACTCAAAATTTATTAAGTCTTTCTGCTGGGTTCTTTGCTCTTGATTCTCAACGTAGATATGGCTAGTAGCCCCCAACAGTAGCCATGCCACCATCTCAACATTAGACTATCCTGAAATTTCTTCTGTAAGGTTCATTAGTCCACCAAGCTTAATCTCAGTATCCTGCAAACTCTATAGGCACACACAAAATGCAGAAAAATTTTCTGCTAAAGCATAACACAGTCTAGAGTCCAAGAAACTTGTTGCTAACTGAAACCTCCTGAACTTGGTCTTTACCAGATATATTTCTATCAGCATTATGGTCTTCTGAACTCTGACCACAGAATCTCCCAGCAAGTAGAAATTAAAGCAATCCAGGATTGTGTCTTCACCTGGCATTTCCAAACCTCTCCAAATTCTTTGCACAAACCAGTTCCAAAGGCTCCCAAACCACATGGTCAGGTAGTGTCATAGTAACAGCCCCACTCCCAGGAACAAAATCTGTATCAATCAATGCTTACTGGAGAAACATTTAATGCAAGATTACAAATATTTAAGGATTTACAAGATTCATTTACAATGGCCGCCCACCAGGTCAGGCGTGGAAGAGTGCAGAAGGGCTGTCTGTGCATGGCAGATGTGACGGATTCAGTCAAAGGGCTGGAGCTCCATGCAGTGACCTGTGCAAGTTTATATCAGGAGACCAAAGGGTCTATGCTGGAGGCTGAAGAGTCTGTACTGGAAAGCTGAAGAATGTGAACAGGAAGCCAGGAGATGACGTCCAAGGTGAAGGTGAAGACTGGAGCTCCTCTGAAGAAACATAAGCATGCCTTTCTTCTTCATTTCCCTTTTATACCATTCTGGCAACAATCCTCCTTATGATGGGTCTTCCACACCCAGAACTATACTGGCCCAATTTAGTTGGGCATTTCTTACACAGGTTGACACAATCAGTGAGCTATCACATTTCACCCCTTGTCAACTTGATAATCAGACATTTCTTTAAACCAGTCTTTGGATACAAACACAAGTTTATAATTATACCTACCATTTATAACTATCCTGTGTACGAACAGAAAAGCACTAATTCCCTCCCAAAATATAAGGCAAATTTTCTTTGGGTGATGCTTACTCCTAACATTTCATAACTTGAACATTTTAACAGATTTAACAATATTTAAGAGTCAATGTTAAGTCTATCAACATTATATTACATTGTAAGCATATCAAGTGGAAACTTGTAATTACAATCCTCTTTTCTGTACCTGATCATGGGCTATAGCTGGTATTTAGAACTGCCTTCCTCTACTACCAATTCTGTATTCTGTTAGCCCTCACAAGCACCTTAGCAGTTCTTGGTTCTTTCCCTGGTAGCGTGACCCATTCCTTCATTCTGAAAGGTTTTGGAACATTTGTCATTCTGCCTTGATTGGGTTGTTGTAGTTTCCCAATGACTTTAACAACAGGGCATGCTAATACTAACAGGCACCTGAAAGATCTCCTGCACTCCATGTATATTCTTCCTTTTCCCATCATGGAGTAATAATCCAATCTCCCCTTGATAGGCTGGGTCAATCACCCCTGATAGCACTGTGACTCCCTTTGTAGCTTGTTTCCTTTGAAGCATGAGGAGGCCAAATGACCAGGGGAAAGTTTTAGTTTTCACTTTAATGGTATCATTGTTGTGCTTCCTGGTACAAGCCTTCCCTTACCTCTGGAACTAAGACTTCTAACCAGTGGAACATAAGGTCAGGGGAACAAGAAGCAAAAACTGTGCTAGTGTATCACTATGGGTAATGATGAGTAGTACCATTTCCACTTCTACTCCTTGATTCCTGGACCCATAAATTCTGGCTATGGAAGACAGCATCATATAGTAGACAGTGATTCAAAGCATATACAGCTTTTCTTTTCTTTTCTTTTTTTTTTTTTGTTTGTTTGGTACTAGGAATCAAACTCAGGACCTTGCATTTGGCAGGCAGGCACCTATGCCGCTGAGCTATATCCCCAGCCCACATATACAGCTTTCTGAAGAACCTTGCCCCAGGCCTGAAAGCTACTGCCATCTAGCTGGCACAGTAACTGTACCTTCAAAAGACTATTCCTTCCACCTCTCTAGCTGGTGGTGAGGAACACTGTAAGACCAGTGAATTCCATGAGTATGAATCCATTGCCTCACATTTTTGGCCATAACATGTATTCCTTGGCTAGAGGCAATGCTGTGTGGAATTACATGATGGTAGATAAGGCATTCTGTGAGTCCATGTTGCTGAGTCCAGGAATAACCTCATTCCTGCCACCATGGCCACTCTGTTCATGAGCCCATTGGGCAGTGCCAAGGATGGCTGAAGAAGGAGGTTGACCACTATCCACTGAATGGGTCATCTTATCCACTTGATTGTTAAAGTACTCTTTTGCTGAGCACTTAAATGGGAAACAATATTTTATATCCCTTGGCTATATGGAAAGGTCTATCCACATACCTCTTAAAATATTTTTGTCACCAATTACCTAGTTATGTTCCTTTCTAATTCCTTACCATCTGGTCAGACCACTGGCCATACCCTATTAATTAGTATACAGTTGCATATCTGGCCATTTTTCCTTCCAGGCAAAATGTACTACCAGGTATACTGTGCAAAGTTCTGCCCACTGTGATGACTTCCCTTCGGCACTGTCCTTCAGGGATGTCCTGGAAAGGGGCTATAATGCTGTAATTATCCACTTGCAAGTGGTGTCTGCCTAACATGCAGCACCATCCATAAACCAGGCTCTAGGTTTCTCTTCCTCTGACAGCTGGTCATATGGTATACCCCATGAGGCCATAGGTGCATGCTGAGAAATAGAGGGGAATATAGCAGAAGGAGCCATGGGCATCTGGGCAACTTCTTCATGTAACTTACTTGTACCCTCTGGACCTGCTCTGGCTAGATCACATATATACCATTTCCATTTAATGATGGACTGTTGTTGCACACATCTGATCTTATCCTGAACAGAAAAAAAAAATATAGGTAAAAAAAGAAGAAAGTAAATAAAACTACATGATGGAAATAAATTAAAACCAGTTTCCAGGGCTTGTTGAATGAAGAACAAGACAGTAAGACTAAGAAAGCTAGTAAGTTTCTCTAAATGTGTAATGGCACAAGGTGCTATGGTGTGTGTGGTAAACTACAGAATAGTGGCAGACCTAAAGGTATCCCAACTCAGAAATGTTCAAGTGGGCCCAGGGTACAGCTCAGCAGCACAGCACCTGCCTGGCAAGTGCAAGGTCCTGAGTTTGATTCCCAGTACCCAAAAAAAAACTGCTAAAGAAATGTTCAAGCCATCACACTGATCAAAACCACCTACAGGCCAGATCTGGTCCTTATATAGAAACTGAAGAGCCATGCTGCATAATAAATACAGTGGTATCTTGGTTCATGAGTCCTTTTGTTTGCAAATAATTTGGTTCACAAATAGAAGCACTTAGCAAAATTTTGCTTTTGTGTACAAACCCTGCATCGGGTGACAAACACAACTGCAACCACCTCTCTACACAAACACAAATGTGACCACCTTTTCCAAAATCATAGAACAAATCTAGTTCTTGAACCAAGATACCACTGTGAAAGCTTTCTGAAAGTAGTGTAGCTCCAAAGACAAAAGACAACAGATTTTAGTTCTATAACTATAAGTAAGAGCAAGAGATCAGGACTCTTACCTTCTGGAGAGGGAAAAGGGACCTACTGTGGCTAAATGAAAGGTACATGATGTGAAGATGCCTATATGTAATATTCAACATACCCATGTTTTCTGACTTGATAAGCAAAAAAATATGACATCAAAAGTATTCTGGATTACTTCCTTCTGACTTTGAAGTCCAAAAAATGTATATGGCACAGGTAGTATTTCTGTGATTAACATTTGGCTAATCACAAAGCCCAGGAAGAATATACTTTGCAGAAAGCTTTAAAATCTGACCAAGGAAGCTTTCAATTGCAATTTGGTTTAAAAGAAAATCTCATATAAGAAAAGTAAAGAACAAGTATAAACCTTGTTATTACTGAACACAAGTAGCAGGAAAATAGGAAGCTGTAGTGTTCAGAGTAGAGTTTCACTTGATTGGCTCTGGGATCCACTGAGGGGAATGGTGGGACATACTTATGGGTGTACTCAGGTATAGATGGCCCCAAATCCTATATAGGCCCCAAATCCTACATAGCCTACAACCATCCACGAAACAATCAGCCAACAAAAATTCTTTGCTCCCCTGGAATGGCACATACACAAACTTAAGAAAAAAGACTTACTTACAGATGTGTTGGCTACATAGCTATCCTCCTTCTGGCTTCTTGAAAACCGTCTACTCATAATGAAATCACAGCGAAGCTGTATCCCAGTCAATCTCAGGTTGAAGATTAGTAAGGTCTAGTTTTATTCTGGACACAAATGCCACTGATACTGGCAGCATCACTGGGGCTGAAACCCTGAAATTCCAACTGACCAATCCAGATCTCTTCCCAAACTTGAATATCCTCAAAAACCAGAAGGTAAAAGGGACTAAAACTAATAGCTGAAAGCACATTGGAAGATCCCTTACACCTTACTAGTTCTTCTAACATTTCAATCTCCTAGGCAAAAAGTCCAGTGGATAGGTATGGTTATGTAGCTCTCCACAGCGACAAAGAAGACAGTCATTCTCCACTTACCTATGGTGTTAAACCTAATTATTATTCATCTTTGGTCCCTCCAAAAGCTACATACTTTAAACCCCCCTTTTTAGTGTTTGTTTAGTTCCAAATAGCTAAATGTGTCTTCTCTTAAAAAATAAAATCTGTACTACATGTGGAAGCTCCAGGAGTTCCCTGCCACTTGTCATAAATCCCCAATCAAAACATCAAAGCCTTTCAACTTCCCTGTGATTCTGCTTTTGTCTAGTAACTATGTTGTGCTCTACAGTTGAGACAAGCTCTCAGACTGAGTTCATCTATACGTTCCATTAACTCAAAAGAGTATAAGGTTTCCAAAGAGAAGTTGTTATAATTCTATCAAAGTAAAATGTGCTATCTAAGATGTGATTTCTTCTAAGAAGGTAAATCTATCACTGAAAAACCTGAAAAATTCTTGCTAAATTCCCTGGATCCCCAAGTCTCCTTATAATTCACCCTATGATTTTCAATGGGGTTTTCTCTTTTTGTGTTTAACAGTATTTTCCAACTTCATTTTCTAGGCCACTAACTCAGATTTCAACAGTAGCTATGATTTCTGATATATACCAAATTGTTCTGCCAGGAAACCTTATTTTATAGCACCTGACAGCACTGTGCTGTAATTGAATCCGCCTAAATGGTCTCATTATCATCTCCTTAGACCATTCTAATCGTGCAAGTTCTGTCTTTCCTTGGTATGGCTGATTTTTCTTTCTCAGCTCTTGCTGTAGGAGTATCCTAAAATGAGAGGAGAACCACAGGAAGAGGCAGTATTCTCCACCCCCATAATGGAGTGGACACTGTCCCTAGCTCTTCACTGTGTCCTTTAACAGCTTTATACATCCAAAGGCCTCTGTCCTGACTGCACAACTTCTCAATGTGACTATTCCCAGAAGTGTTAGGCTGGGCAATGGGACCAGCTTTGACCAATCAAATAGGGCAGACATACAATGTGGTGGTTCTAAGCCACACAGCAGACACAGTTTGTGCATGGTTCTGCTTGTCCTTCTGCATTTCTGCCATCTGCCATGAGAACCGTCTGCCCCAAGCAGTCCTGCTCTCAAAATAAAGCTGCATGGAGAGGCCTGAACCCACTCCTACAAGATCCATGAATGAGAAAAAAAAAGCATATTTATTTTTGAGATTGATTATAACATATCAAGGAAAAGTAAAAGCCCAATCAATGATAAATATAAACTGTTAGTGAAGGAGGAAGTGTAGCCTCCTAATGCCCCAGTGAAACACTGAAACACCTCTCTGAAAAATCTTTGTATTTTTCTAATATCACAGATAAAAAGGACTCCAATCATCCCTTTTATGCCAGAGAAGCCTGGAGGCCAGGCAAAAGCTAATTAACAGAGAATCTCAGATCTCCAGACCCATTCTCTTCCAGAAGAATCCCCACTGCGACTCTTATCACAAGGGTACGGCCATGATTACCTCTGGTCCTGCAGACCTTAGCACAGAAACCCTACAAATGCTACATCACTCAGGGCAGGAAAACCCAAGGGCCCTTGTGCATCCGGATTATCTAAAGCCCACCCAAGTAGGTACCATGATCGAAAAAGGAAGACAGATTGGAAACAGGAGTAAACAGGGCAGAAGGATTCATTTAGAAGGTCACCACTTTCCCTGAACTGATCTTACTAAAATATTTACCAAATTCATATGTTATACTACTTCAAAAGTCAGATGATGCATGTTTCTCTACTTGTATTCTCCTGAAAATCAAAATGAAGCTAGTATGTACACAGGAAAAAAAAAAAAAATCCCATCTATCTTTACTTTACAGTGTAGGAATATAATGCTATTGCATCATACAGGATTATGGAAAAACGAAATCCCATTTACTACTTCATGATGTAAGTATATAATGTTATTGGACCATACAGAGTTATATCTAAGACCTACAAAATCAGATTTTAAAACAGTTAATTTCCAAATGAACCTCTTTTACATTACTTAAGACTGATTCTCAGGCTGAAAGGCTCTACTGAGATTAAGAGGTCTGCAAGTAACAAATATCAAATTAGCTACAGCCACACAGCTCAAGTACTGTATATACCTGTGGAAGCTCAATACTGCTCCAACTTACCATTGTCAAGAGGTGCATCCTCAGGTAGATCCACATCAAGCATAAGATCATCATCCTCGAGGTCACATGATTCAAGATTATTCAGAATATCCTGTAGACAAAATCAGTAACAAACACTATAACCAGCTCAAGGAACGTATTTAACTATTAGTTTTGAAAACATCACCAATATGATAACCTGAATTTATTCAATGTTTGCATTAAGAATAAAACAGACTTTTAAAATTAAATATATTCAGTTCAGCTATGGTTCAGATTCTGAATCTCTGTCAAAGTCCTACGTATTAAAGGCTTTCCCAGGGGCTGGGGATTCAGCTCAGCGGCACAGCGCCTGCCTGGCAAGCGGAAGGTCGAGAGTTCAATTCCTGGTACCGGGAAAAAATAAATAAATAAATAAATAAATAAAAAATAAATAAATAAATAAATAAATAGCTTTCCCACATGATGTGCTGCCCTGCCACAGCCCCAAAGCCAAGGGACTAGAACCTCCAAAACCACTTGCCAAGATAAACCCTTTCTCTTCATAAGTTGATTATCTCAGGTCTTTTACTTTTTTACAGGGACACAAAGCTGGCTAACAATGAACTGATTTATTGAAACTATTTGTAACACTTTTGTCTCAGTCTTCACACTTCCTAGGATTCTTCCTCAATAGATGCTTATTTTCATTATAAAACAACATACATAGTGCTCACTAATGTCTTCTAAGCACTTTATAAAAAATAACTCCTTAATTTAATCTTCAAAATAACCAGATTAGTGACTAACATGATCCTTGTATTATATGTGATTGAACTAATACACAGAAATTCTAACATCCTGACCAAAATAGGATGTGAACACATGTCTACCTTCTGTGAAAACACTTTCAACAACTTCCCTGATACCACGAATAATTGAAAAAAGTGAAGAATCAGTCCAAATGTATTCATACGGTGTGAGTTATCATTTTATTATTTTTATAGTAATGAATTCATCTGACCTATAACCCATGGAGGGATCTTTGCAATCTAAGAACTGACCCAATATAGTAAAGCCTGTCCTTACTGTATATAGTAAAATGATCACAAAAACACAGATTTATAAATCAAAGTATGGTCATGAAAAATTCTTGTAAAATAAGGGCTATCTAGTTTATTACAGAAAATATAAAAAAATTAGAACTATTTCACATCAAATATTCCATCAAAATATTTCTAGTTTTGGGCCCTTTGAAGACTAGAAGCAATGAACTAAAATTATCATTCTAAAAATCTCTAATTATTTAACTTTGGCCCAAGAAAGAGTTACTTCTTGAAACCTCTTTCCATCATAAAAACATGTTATTCTTAAAACATAGGCTCTCTAAAAACCAAGAAAAAGATGAACAAGATAACAAAAGATGAAGGTAAATAACATACTGACAAAGAGTGCAGCAATTTATAAGTATAAAATAAACAGCCAATAAATACAATAAAAGAATGCTAGCAACAATGGTGAGTTACCATAATGAAGAATCTAGTACAATAATGCCTCCGTTCACGAATGCTTCTGTTTGAAAACAATTCAGTTCTCAAACAAAAGTGTTCAACAAAATTTTGCTTCTGTTCATGAACTCCGCATCAGCTGACAAACACAACCATGGCCATCTTCCCCATGCAAACACAAACACAACCTTCTTTCCCAAAATCATAGAACAAATTAAGATCGTAAACCAAGGTACCACTGTATTCATCTACATTGGAGGTAAGACTAAATCCATACTTTCTAGAATTCAGTTATCGAAATTTGGCTGAAAGTCTTTTTTGAAAAAGGCAAATTGCTCTTTCCTCAGAATTTATCCATTAGAATAGACAAATAGACAAAAATGTTTTTGAAAGTATGGTCATTGTAGCACTGTTCACACTGTTCAGAATAGCAAAAAGTCGAAACAGAGTAAATATCTAAAAGTAGGAAAATGGTCAAATAGAAAATATGGTATAGTCACACAATAGAATACTCTGTGGTTCTTAGATAATGAAAGTGCAGATATGGCAAGGTTTTAACTCGGGATAAAAACATACTGGGTTTGATCCAATCTTTTGATCTTAAACATAATGCTTCACCAAAAATGTGGATATGATTGGAGCATAATAGTGGGTATCAGAGGCTGCAAAGAGAGGGGTAGATGGAGAAAGATAGTTAACAAAAGAGCACAACTGGACAGAAGGAACAACTTGTAATGTTGTGTAACACAAAAGAGTAACTCTGGTCAACAACATTTAACTACATATTTCAAAACAGTAAAAAGGATTTGGCATGTTTCCAATGCAAAGAAATACTAAATGTCTGAAGTGATGGATATACCAATTACTCTGATCTAACCATTACACATTGCATATATGTATTAAATACCACACTCTACCCCATAAATACATACAGTAGCTATATAACAACTTTATTTCTAAATGCTAAAAATTACTTCAATGAACTCTTGTAAAAAATAGTAACTATAATTATATAACAATATAATGTAATAATAGTTCATTTTATATATAATATAAAAATGAGCACAATGCTCAGAAAAGAAAATATTATAAAATAAGTAGAGAGAAAAATCCTTAACTATTTTTAGCAATTAGAAGTCACAGCACTGGAATTATTATTCCAAAATGATTCTGTATATATGAATATAAATGGGATGAGTTATTATATTGGTGTTTTTGAAAAAACTTGTCATCTTAGAAAAAGGAGATGAAGATTTGAACAATTAAGCATTAAAGATTTAAAAAATGAGCAATTTTATTCAAATCTCTATGTTCCTGAATTCCAATGTGAAGTACAAATACAAGCTGTATTTCACCTTAAAAAAAAAAAAATTTCTTCCACTGAAAAGTACTAGATGTTAACTGAACAAAAACAAGTGGGTGTCTAAAACAGCATATACAGAATTATCCCTTTTACGGAAGAAAAACACTGTATGATATACACAGGAAAAAGTCAGGAGAACACCAAAACACTGGCTCACTGTAACTTAGAACTGGAGTATTTTTGTCTCCTTTTTTTGGTCAAGTAGCTATACTTTCTCAATTTCTGCATTGACCATTATGACATATGTAATTTAACCAGAACAATCATATCCTCTACAAAACCAGCTGGCTGTTTGTACATTAGAATATTGTGAAGAAAGACAATGCTAGGTACACCAGGCCAGAACTGACAATGAAGGCCACAACTGAGAATCAAAGGCCTGTCACAACGCCAAAAAGGTATCTTACTTCCAACACCAACAAAATTCTACATTCTGTGTATGTGCTTTTCTGTACTTTTCACTGTATACTGAAGTTTTAAAAAAAATAGCTTTAATGAATGCAAAAGGGAATGAGGTTATTCTAATGAATTTTCAAATGGTAGAACAATTATGATAGTTACTAAAACAATATAGTAGAAAAAGGGGAACAAACTATTATAAAGAAAGGGAAAAGCATCAGTATTTAACACTTACCAATAAAGCATTACAAATGTTTCAGAAATTCATCTCATCATATGGAAAGGAGGGTACAGAGGACAAGCAGATCACAAATGCAAAGTATGGCTACATCTTTAATGTTAAAAAATACACTTAAATATCTGGAAGATAATAAACCAGTGGACTGCTATAATCTTCCATTATGTGATATAATATGTGCTTGGGCTCTTTATATTCTTTTTTACTTTTCTGTAATATAAACAGTACTTTTATTATTTTTATTTAATAGCAAAGCTTCATGTTAGATAAAGTCTTCCTCCCTCGGCAACAGAAAGGAAGTTTAAATCTTGCAAACCCAGCCTGAAAGTGAGAACCACCAACCTGGCCCATTTCCTAACCACACTGAAAACCAGAGCCACCTGCTGTTCCTTCACACAAGTCTTTCTGCATCAGCCTGGGTGCCTACCCTGCTCTCCCAAGAAAATCTCACTATATGAGTAATAAATCTTTTCAAACACTCTTGGTACACGTGTAACACCATTAGGCTTGCATCTAATCAATTTTGGACTGATCCTGCCTCTCCTCACAGTAACCACAAGATAATAATTTGACAAATAAAACACGAACACATATATACATATGGCACTCTTCTAGGTACAAGATATACGCAGGTAAACAAGACTGAAGAATTTTATGACCACTTGAAAACTGCTTTAAAGAAGTATTTTGGCTGTACTGTAAAAAAATGGATTTACATAGGTCAGATAAACCACTTTGGGGCTCCTGCAGAATCCATGTGACACATGGTGGTAGCCTGATCAATGTTTGTGAGAATAAAGAGTAAGCACTTCTGATACACGCTGAAGAGTTAGAATCCATAGGGCCAAAGTAAACTGAAAAATAAGCCAGGGGCCATGGACGACTCCTTATTTTCTGAATGAGAAACAGGTGTATTATGCATATTATGCCTCACTGAAACAAAGGAAAAAAGGAACACCAATATCAATAAAGCTGGAAAAAAAATCAAACAAAATAATGAGGAAAACAAAAAAAGAAAAAAGGAAGGTCAGATCTGGTATGAAAAAAAGAACTGATATATAGCTTTAGAACCCACTAGTTCTAAAGTATTATGGTATCTCTGGGAGGACGTGTGGTGGATAACTGAGTACATAAGCTTGGAGCTCAACAAGATTTACCACTGGGAGTCACCAACAAATAGATGACAACTGGAAGATGTTGAGCAATGAACTCGTCTCAGAGCAACATCAAAGATGTAAAAGGTAAGCCTTAGAGCAAGGGCTTAAGGGAAAAGGAAAACACTAATTGACTGTAACTCTTTCTTCATCGGTGTAGATCATGTGTCCAGGGTGGGAACCTGTTATTATAGGTAGGGAGGAGGTCGTATCATGTGGCTAATGTGGGAAAGTGTTTCTGTTCCGTGTTTGCAGTGGCAGCCTCCTCTTCCAACTGGCACTCCTACACTTGCTACAGCCAACATTTACATCCACCTGTTTTAGTTGGTAGACCAGCAATCATTAGCTGAGAGCAAGATGATGAAAACTAAGCATGTATAATCTGTCTTCCAGAGGCTTCCCATGAGCCTTACTGAATTTAAACTCCGAGCATGTCTTAGCAGAATTACCACAAAACTTTCTTGGTCTCTGAACACATTTTTCATTCAAACAGAGTGAACTGTAAGACAGTGGTTCACTGCTTCATACGTTTCTCCTTCACAGAATATTCCAGAAAGCCTAAATGTTCTTTACAAGTGATATCATTATAAGAGTTTGTTTTAATTATCAGTATAATTTGTTTTAATTATACTGTAGAGTTAATTTTTGGTAGGTACAGTTTATGGATTTGGAGACACACACAGGTTTGTGTAAATACCAACACAATTCAGATTACGAACATTTCTTCACCCAAAAGTTCCTCATATTATCCAGTTATAGTTACATCTTCCTTTTATACATAACTCCTGTCAAACACTAATATTTTACTGATCGAAACCAGCAGTATAGGCTTTGCCTTTAAGGAATGTCATATAAATGGAATCATACAGTTGCAACCTCTTCAGTGGCTTCTTTCACTCAGTGTAATGCCCTTAAGATTCATTTACCTTGTGTAACACAGTATATCAATTATTAACTCCTCTTTTACCACCAGGCAGTATTCTATTACATGCATATACCAGTTGTAGCCATCTACTCTCAGAAGGATACTTTCTTTCTAGCTCTTAGCTATCGTAAATGAAAATACTAGAAACATTCAGGTACAAGTTTTTGTGTGAATACAAGTTCTCATTTCTTAGGATAAATACACAGGAGTGGAATCACTAGATAATAGAGTAGTTATATGTTTGTGTCTTAAGAAACTTCTAGGCCATTTCCCAGGGCTACTGTAATCTTCTGCACACCGAACAGCGGTGAGTGAGACTTGTGACTGTGCAACATCTTCACCTGTCTCTAGATTTAATCTCTATTTCACTTATCTTCAAAGGTGTTTCTCAGCGTGGCTCAAAGATGTCAGAACACACTTTCACGTGCTTGTCATCCTTTTATCTTCTCGCATAAAGTGTCTATTCAAATCTTGAATTTTTTGATTGGGTTGTCTGCTTGCTTGGTATTGACCTTTAAGAGTTCTTTATATATTCCAAGTAAGTCTTTTGACAGTTATGTAATTCACAAATATTTTCTCCCAATTTGTAGTTCGACTTTTTATTTTTCTTTGAAAGTGTTTTTGATACAGCAGTTTTTAATTTAGTGACATCCAGTCATCTTTCTATGAATCATGCTTTTAGCCTAATATTTAATAAGTCTTCATGTACTCTGCAGGTCACAATGACTTCCTTATATGCTTTCTCCTACAAGTTTACAGTTTTACACTTTACATCTTAAGTCTATGTTGGGATAAACTTTGTATATGATACGAACTAAATTTTAGTTAAGACTCTTCTTGTTTGCTTTTAAAAATATCAATAGTAAACAGTTCCTACAGTGTTTATTGAACTCTTTCTCCATGGAACTGCTTTTGTACCTCTGTCAAATATCAGCAGGCTGTCTTTTTCTGGGTCCATTTCTGTTCTGCAATCTCTATTATTTTCTAATTATTTTGTGTAACCACATTTTTGCCAATACTATTGTGTCCAAATTGCTACAGCTTTAAAATCAAGTAGCTGGTATTGCATTAAACGTATAAATCACTCTGGAATAGAATAACATTATCACTACACTGAGTCTTCCAATTCATGAATACTCAATGACTAAGTCTGCTCATTTTATTTAGGTATTTCATTTTTTATCAGCTCCTTATACTCCTCAGTATATCCTGTATAAGTTTTGTTAGAATACATGGGTTATATAGCAAACTATTAATGTTACATATTCACTTTACACTTTGCAAAACTGCTAAACACATGTTAGCGATGGGAAAGTTACCACAAATGTTCTCAAAAACCAATTTGAAATGTCATTTTTAAAAAACTGCTAAGCTCACTTGTGAGTTACAGAAATATACTTGTAGACTCCATGGGATTTTCTAGGTTAGGCCACATCATCATCTTAAAATAAAGATGCCTTCCCTTTTTCTTGCCTTGCTGCGGTGGCTAATCTTTCTGTTCTACAGGCATGTACCACATGACATGTTTTGGTCAAGACAAACCATATGCACAATGATGGTGCCACAGATTGACTGCCTAGGGACAGTGTAGTCTTCTTAGTTCTTGTGAGTGTTCTATTTGATGTTCACATTATTAAAAAAAACCACTTAAGGAAGAATTTCTCAGGACATGCCCCCATCATCAAGCACTGATAAGTACACACTGATAAGTATACACTGATTCAGAGTACAGAAGACAGACATCTTCGCCAGCTCCTAAATTTAGGAGAAAGCCATTTAACCTTTCTTACTAAGTATAACGATAGCTATATATATTTTTTATAGACGGTCTTTTAAAAAGTTCTCTTTTACTGCTAGTTCACCAAGTTAAGAACACGTGATAATCTGCTAAATACCTCTGCTTTTCACCTGTTGATAGGATGAGTTTTTCTGTAAAACTTTTAAGGTGATGGATTATACTGATTTATTTTCAAATACTAAACCAGACTTACATTAATTCCTAGGATAAATTCACATGGAAACAGTGTTTTGTTGTATTTCCTTTTTATGTGTTATCAGTTTCAATTTGCAAACACTTTTGTTTATTTTTATTTTAGAAAGGAAAAAAAAGGTAAACATAACAATGAAACCGAGTTTCAAAACAAGTTAGTAGGATAGTTACAATAGTTGGTACACTGCAGATTGTTGTCTTCCTAGTAGTTATTCAGAGTAGAAGATACAGGAATGATATCTTGCTTATAAAATATTAGCACAAATCTTTCTTTTTTAACAAACTGAAACTAGCTGTATAACTATCTTAACTATCTTGTGTATACATACATTTTTTCCTATTATCCTTTCTTCCTTTCCCCTATCACAATTTGTCTTTTCTTTTGAACCGTTTCTTCCCAATTCACAATATCTATTGTACATTTCAGATCTTATTTACTTGCTCATTTTCTCACACTAGTGAGATAATACAATGTTTACACATATGGGTCTGATATTCTTCACATATGAGTATGGTCTTGAGTTGCATACCATTTACTTACAGAAGACATCATTTATCCTTCTTTATGGCTGAGTAGTACTCCACTACATAAAAAACCCACATCTTTTTTATCCATTCTTTAGTTGATGGGTATGTGAGTTGTTTCCAAGATTTAGCTATTATAAATTGTGCTGCTACAAACATGGGTACACGTACATTGCTGTGGTTCAATGTTTTTAATTCTTCTGGGAAGATACCAGAAGGGGAATAGCTGGTTCAAATGGGACCTCCAGTCACAGTCCTTTAAGGAATCTCCACATTGATTTCCACAATGGTTGTACCAGTCTACACTCCCACCAACAATGGAGCAGGGTTCCTTTTTCTCCACAGCCCCTCCAGCATCTGTTATTGGTTGATATTTTTATGATAGCCATTCTATCTGGGGTGAGATGGAATCTCTGTGTTGTTTTAATTTGCATTCCTTGGGATGATCAATGATGTTGAACACTTTTTCATGTATTTATTTGCCATTTGTATTTCTTCCTCTGGGAAGTGCCTATTCAACTCTGATGCCCATTTATGGATTTAACTTTTGATTGGGGGTTTTGAGAAGTCTGATTTTTTTTCAATTCTTTATATATGCTAGATATGAGTCTTTTGTCTGTGGGACAACTGGTTGTAATGTTTTCCCACTCTGTGAGTTGTCTTTTCACTTTGTTGATGATTTCTTTTGTTGTGCAAGACAGCTTCTTAGTAAGGTGAGAACCCATTTGTTGATTCTTTGTACTACTTCCCTTGAGGTCTGGTTCATCTGGAACCAGAAAAGACCTATAGCAAAAGCAATTCTGGACAACAAAGGCAAATCAGGATGTATCACAATCCAGATCTGAAATTATACTATAAAGCTGCTATGATAAAATCAGCACAGTACTGGCAAAAAAATAGGCCAGTGGAACAGAATAGAAGATGCAGCTATATCCCCAACCACACTTAGCTATGTTATCTTTGACAAAGGGGCCAAATATGTTCACTGGAAAAAAGATAGCCTCTTTAATAAATGGTGCTGGAAAAACTGGCTCTCCACGTGCCAAAGATGAAAACTAGACCCATGTCTGTCCCCATGCACTAAAGTCAAAATGGATCAAGGATCTAAATATTAAAACAGAAACACTAAACTTACTGCAGAGAGTAGGCAGAAGTCTTGAAGACATAGGTGTAGGCACAGACTTCATGAACACTTTTAAAGAGGTTTATGTTAACAAGGGGTAATGACCTGTAGTGTTCTAATCCTTCTCTGCCTTTGATATCAGGTTAATACTGGCTTTGTGAAATTATGATTATCTTTTCCCTCTCTACTTTCTGGAAGAGACTGTTAAATTAGCATACTTCTTCATTAATTATCTGATAAATTTCACCATTAAAACCAAGAGGTGCAAGGAGAAATTTATAAAAATATTCTTCTTCAACCTTATAGTCTCAACCTTATAACCTGTGTTTCCCTCGCTTTTGTTAGTCTTGCTAAAGGTTCATCGATTCCACTGACCTTTTCAAAGAGTCTCCTAGAGTTTCACTGATTTTTCTCAATTAATTTCGAGATTCCAATCCCCTTGACCTTTCCTATTTTCCTTATTATTTCCTTCCTTAAGTGTGATTTTGAATCAGTACCCCCAAGCCCCCAGCCTAGTTTCTAGAGATGAGAAAGCTTTGATAATTAGTTTAAGACCCTTCTTTTTCTTAATGTAACTAGCACTATAAATGTCACTGTACAATGCTTTAGTTACATACAACAAATGTGATGCAATATATTTTCAGTTTCATTGAGTTCAAAATAGATTCCAATTACCTTTGAGAATTCCTCTTTGATCATGTTAGAGATTTTCTTTATTATCATTTCACTATTAATTTCTACTTTAATTCCATTAGGGTCACATACATACTTGGTATTACTGCCACTCCCTAGAATTTGCTATAGCTTATGTTCTAGGATATTGCCTTTCTTGGTAAATGTTAAATGTGTCCTTTTTTTTTTGACAGACAGGGTCTCACAAAGTAGTCCAGGCTGGCCTCAAACTAACAGTGACCCTCCTGCCTCAGCCTCCTGAGTGCTGGGATTATAGGCATCTGCCACCACACCTAGCTAAATATGTCCTTGAGGAGAATATTAGTTATGTTACTATTAGGTAGAGTACTCAATACATGTCAATTTTTAAAAATGATGATATGGTTGTTTTTCTCTACCCTTGATGATTGTCTATTAATTCTATCAATTACTGAAAAACAAATGTAGCACTCTTCAACTATCATTATGGAGTTCAATGCTTTTCCTTTCAGTTATACTGTTTTCCATTCAGTTTTGTTCTATCTGAATAAAGATTTCTTTTAAAGAGTATACATATTTATAACTGTTGTGCCTTTTTGGTGAACTGACATTTATCAGTATGTACTTCATCCTTGGGAATGTCTTTTTTAAAACATAAACACACTCAAATTTTCTTTTGATTAGGGTCTTTAAGACTTACCTTTTTTTTCATCTGTTTAATTTTAACCTAACTATACTATTGTATTTGGTATTTCTGTTTTAACTCAATGAACCAAAACAGATAAACATCAAAATAAAATATGAGAACAAAAGCACAAAGTAAGAAAGAAGAGAAATAGGGGCTGGGGATTTAGCTCAGCGGCAAAGCGCCTGCCTGGCAAGCGCAAGGTCATGAGTTCGGTTCCTGGTACTGGAGAAAAACCAAAAAAAAAGAAAGAAGAGAAATGAACAGATTTAGAGACATGAGGGACACATGCAATGGTCTAGCAGTATGTAGTGGGAGCCCTGGAAGCAGAACAGACAGGTCACAGAGTTAAAGCAAGGTTTACAGAAGTGCTAGCTAAGAATTTTCCAGAAGTTATGTAAGTATGATTTTTGTTATATAGTTTACCTCAATTTGTATGTGTCCTTATATTTAAGAGCCTGCCTTTATAAATACTATATGGTTAAGTTTCTGGTCTTTTTTTAATCCAGTTTATTGATCTTTGACCCTACTTTGGGTATTTAGAAAGGAAATGCTGCTAACCAAAGGCAAAAAAATGAACTTAGATAATTATCTCACACTATACACTAAAAATCAGTGACCTAATGTAAATGCTAAAATCGTAAGATTCTCAGAAAAAACACAAGTGTAAATCTTTGTGACCTCAGATTTGACTATGAAATTTTACATATGACATCAAGAGCATAAACAATGAAAGATCAGGTAAACTGGACTTTGCAAAATTAAAAATTTTTATGTATTTTCTTGACGTTAAAGAAAGAAAAGATAGCCTACATAACAAAATATTTACAAATCACACATTTGATGAATCTAGTATCCACAGATTATAAAAAAGCTTTTACAATTCAATAATGAAAATATAAACACTAAGAACAAAATCAAATATACTCAAATTAAAAATAGGCAAAACACTTAAACAGACATATCTTAAAAGAAGATATACAAGTAACAAATGAGCACATGAAAAACTGCTTGACATCATTATTCATCTAGAAAATGCAAATCAAAACCACAATAAAAACTAAGTGTGGTGGCGCACACCTGTAATCCCAGCACTCATGAGGCGGGGGTGAGGATCACCACAAGTTCAAGGCCATCCTAAGCTACAGTGAGTTCAAAACCAGCCTAAACGAATAGTGAGACTATATCTCAACACCCCCTGCAAAAAAAACCACAATAAAATGCCATTTAATACTGAAGAAAACTTTTGAAAAAGTTATTCTCAACTTACAAAATTACTTGTACATTTATCCCTTAATTAAACGTCCCAATTCTATATATCTACTCTGCAAATACAAAAAGACAAAGCTATTCATTGAATTATTTATAATCAAAGCAAATAAATATGCCCAGAAGCTTAGAGGAAGTTAATATATTCATAGTTTATATTTTTTGAAATGGGAGTGTTAAACTTTTAAAACCTCAACAAAAACATTCATATCCCTCTCTTTACTAAGTCTACTTAAACAAAAAACATTCCTACCTCTCCCTCTACTAAGTCTGTGTAATATGCTAGCCTTATGCAGTATGAACATTATTTTGGTGAGTGGGTTGTTTCCAATCTTCTGTTACAACCAATGCTTCAATGAACTCCTGAAAATTCAAAGTAAAGTAAGACACACAATATCTGTCAAATTGATGGCACAACCATTTAGAGAAAAAGTATTTGAAGTAGGGGATAAAAGAGAAGAAAATCTTCAAGATGTTTTCAGTAATTACAGTTTTGATGACAATATTAGGATTCTAGAATTCCATAGACAATAACTGCACCAAACTTTACATTCCTAATAGTCATCTCCATTCACATTTCACTCATGGATTTTGGTTTTGCTGTGCCAGACAATTTTGTAAAGTATTTCCCAGTCAGCTATAATTATTTATTTCTATAAAACATTCAGGTAAAGAAAAACCATCTCAGATAAAACCTTTTAGAACATTTCAATTTTCATCCCAACTTTCACCTTAATTCCCTCAGCCTGTGCATTTCTATATTCTCAGTCTAATCGTTGGCCCAGTTAGGGCTTCACCAACAGGTCTGATACCAAAGTACACAGGCTCCTGCATCAAGGAGTCTCAGAAACATCTCTTCCATTCCCCTGGACCATGCTACCCACTCATTCACCAAAGGCCTTGGGTCCCAAGTGTGAGAGGGGTGAGAGCCATAAAACTCTGGTCTTTCTGTCAATCTTCATTTTGATTAATCTACTGGACTACTGTCCTAGGCTAATTCCAGATTAGGTTTCTCATTTTCATCTTTTCCTTCCAGCTTTTTATATATTTCAAAACACAGATAAAGACAGTGAATTTGTTTAGGACCCCTTAGTATCTGAGGACCAGCACAGACCTCCACAGGTATTCCCAACTTTCAGCAGTGTTCCATTACGACCGTGTTTCTACTCCATCAGTATCTGATATAATTATTTCTTTCTTAAGAAACATCAGCTCATGCTACAATAAGTGCCTTGGCTGTCCCTTGTGCCTCCCCCTTTTTATATTAGTAACTCTAATTGGACCCCCTTACACACAGCATTTACCAAGACTTGGTTGGGGCATGATGAATATCAATTTCTTAAAGCCAGCCTAGCATGACTTGCATATGTGCACAACCACTTCCCCTAGGGTCTTCCACTTGCTATTTATAGGAGATAAGTAAGTCCTCCTTTCTCGGGCAAATAAACTTTATAATTTTCATCTGGTCCAACAGCTGCTTTCTAGCAACTACCCAGTCTGCCTGCTACTTCAGGAAATAGCTGGCTATGACTGTTCAGCAGTGAGCCCTGTATTGCTTCGCTTCTGTGACAACCCAAAGGTTTTCTTCTATAGCATTCAAACCCAAAAATATTCCCCTTAGTCACTCTCACAGTCCATTCTAGTAAAGGCTTTTCAGGATGCTGACAAGACAGAGCCACAGAATTAAGACAATGCCTACAATCTTCCCTCTATTTCTGTAGCTTTGTAATTTGCTCTCTATCCAACTAGACTACCTTCCCGGAAACCAGATGCTGTTACAACAACATCGTCCAGTGTCCTAGGGCTCATGATCATGGCTCTGATCAACTGAAACCTACGTGTGATCCAATATCACAATTAGCCTCGGCACTCTCCATGACTTTCATTTATTATAGGTAGCAGTAATTAAGGGTTACACAATGAGTTTATTAATTGTTCTGCACTTTCTAGTGTATCTAAACTTAGACACTTAAATCCACCACCTTTTTAAATTCCATCCTGTCACTTTTACCTGTAGTAACATCACAGCACAGCCATGACTGCATACCACAGTGACTACGAAGACACCCAGAAAGCAAAGGTTCCTCATCTCCCATCCTTTCATCGTTTGACTTCCCAAAAACATGTTTTCAGTGAGTCAAGGTCAACTTAACAAATCCCTCTTTTTCTGATACCAACAACAACTTCTGACACAACTGAGAATTAGGCAAAAGTTCACAAGGTAAGGCATAGCTTTCCGAAAAGTAAGACCTGACCAGACACCAACTGCAGCTTCCCAGAGTAGCTCCATTTCTGACTGGGTATAAATTCAGTGTCTCTATACCAGCGGTGGCCAACATATGGTATGCATGTTACTGCCATTTCTTTTAAGACAAAAGATGTTAATGTCTGAGTTGTTTTTTCTAAACTAAAACCTCTGTGATAAGTAAGTGGGTACTGGGTTGCACTCATCCCTAAAAGGTTACCCATCACTGCTCCATACCCTCAGATTTGATAATTTGTTAGAATAACTCACAGAACTCGTCAAAGCAATATATTTCTAATTACACGGTGAGATCAAAATATACAAAGAATGTGTAAATATTTCAAGTGTAAGATTCCTCTTTATGAGTACATGTTTTTAGTACACAATGTTTACACTTCTTAGGGAGAATTGGTATATGTACATAATATATCTTCATTCCTTTTTTCCCTCCATCCAAATCTTGATCCCTTTCCTTTACCACATGTTTGCAATATGTAATGTTTATACTCCTTGTATGGAGCTGGTATATGAATATACCACATCCCAATTCCTTTTATATCCCCTTTCCTTCCCCTCCTCCTCCTTCCTGCCATCTCTTGATCTCTTCCCCTCTGAGAAAGATCTCCCTACTTCCTATTATAGTTTCTTTTGCTCTTTATTTACTTTGGGTTTCTCATACAAGCAAAACCATGCACAGTAAAGGACACATTGTCATGAATCCTCTTTAAAACACTTCACTTCAAACACAGTGATCCCATTCTTCTTACCACTTTCTGAAGCCTTTCTAGGAAGTCCTCTTTGATGTCTTTACAAGGTGTGGTAAAAAATACAACAAATGCTGTTGTCAAGGACCATCTAACAGAAAGGTACAATGTGTCCTCAACCACCTTATTCACTAGATCTGGCACCATGTCACTTGTGGCTCTTCCCCAAAGCCAAAATGACCATGAAAAGTAACTGTTTTGAACTGATTCAGGACACCAAGAGAGCCATGCCGGAACAACTAAAGACACAAAAAAGAACTTCCAGAGCTGCTTCAGAAAGTGGCAAGAATGATGGGATATGTATTTTCAAAGCAAGAGGGAATATTCTGAGGAGGAATTAATGTTAATGTGTCTTTTACTATAATACATTTTTTAAAATTGTTTTAACATTCACTGTATTTTTCATACCTCATAGTTTTATAACAAGACTATAAATCATAACCAGCTGAAAGAAGTCACACATATGGCAAGGTCTAGGATGGTCCCAAATGTGATGCTTTCATGTCCTCTCCTCACGGAAACAGTATGGAACAATAACAACACATACGCTATTGTCAGCCAAGGACGCCACCCAGGATCCTGGGTCCAGAGTTTTTATTGGAGTTTCCTTACGCAAGCACAAGTGAATTATTGTCCACATGACTGGACTCAATCTCCAGCACGCTTTCTTCTCCACTCAGAGGTCAGACAAACCCATATGGCTTTAAGCCCAACTCTCCAATCATATATTTGATCTTTCTGGCATAAATAGCCCCATCCTAAGTCATCCAATTAGCATACACTAGCAGAGTCTACCATGAACAAAGAGAGCCTTATCACTCCAGAAATTCCAAAGATACAGAGGTTCCCACACATGAACCAGGGGAAAAGGCCAGCTGAATTCTTTACATACAACACAAGATGTATCGTAACACAAAACAAGGCAATAATCAAGGCAGCATATTATTGGCAAGAGAATAGGCATACAGATGAACAGAAGACAGAACTCAAAAGACACCCACATAATTATACTCAACTGGTTTTTCACAAAGGAGCATAGGCAATTCACTTCAAAAGGGATAGTCTGCAACAAACAGGGCTAGATTTGACAAAAATATATGCAAAAAACTTAACACAAACAAAAGCATTACACAAAAACTAACTTGGGTCACAGATCAAAATGTAAAACACAGTACTATAAAACACCTTAAAGTAAAATAAGGAAAAAACCTTTGTAATCTTGAGTTATAATGTGTTTTTAAGTTGAACACTAATAGCATAATCCATGAAAGAAAATTACTGAGTTGGACTCTATTAATTTTTCAACTTTATGAAAAAATACTTTTAAAGAACTGAAAAGAAAAAACAGAATAAAACTACCGGCAAAACATCTATTTGATGAAAGATTTATACTATAATTAAGCAATCACACTCCTTGGGGTTTATCTGATTTCAAAACTTAGAGCCACTAACAATCTGGATATGAATGCTTATGGCAGTGTTATTCACAATGGGCAGACAAGGGAGATGCCCTTTTATAGCTGAATGAATAAAACTTTGGGGCACACACACAATAAAAAAAAAATCTGTTATCAAGCCTCAAAAGACATAAACTCTAAAGACAAGAAGACAGTCTCAAAAAGCTATATATAATTTGAACTGTAAGACATTCATGGAAAAGCAAAACTATAGAAATGGTGTACAGATCAGTGTTTTCTGAGCTCACTGAGGAAAGGATATACAGATGATGCAAAGAGGACATTTATATATTCGGACAGTAAAGCTGTTATTTATGAAACTGGAATGGTGAATACATGACACTGCATGCAGAGTTTTTAAAAAATCATTTAGGAGGTGAGGGCCCCCAGATGGAATGCAGAATGTGGCAAAAATCTAAATGTATTTGAAATGTATGGCTCTACATCACTAAAGAGGCTAGGGGAAAGAAGGCAGTGACCAGGACCACTCTGAAATGAATGGAGCTCATAAGACTAAAAGTAATGAATTATGCATAAACGTTTAGCACTTAGCCTACTTGATACTTGTGTCCTGGCAGCGCAAGGTAACAACACTAAAATTACCATACACGTAAGCTGGGATCTAGTTAGTAAATGGATGGTTGTTAATAAGCACCAGATCTCTCACCATTAGAGTGGGTGGTAACTGATAAACAAGGAAGGAAGACAAGTGTGATACAGTAATGGCTTACAACTGGTGATAGCAGCTTATGAACTCATGTTTAGCTTAACAAATGAACAGTTGTGCACAGGTATATATACTCAAGAGTGTGACACACACATGTCCCCTCCTGCCCCTCAGCTGACAGAGCCTAGAAACACACTTCACCTGCAAATCTTACTTTTTCATACCATTCTTCAATATAAAGGAGCTGGCTGCTTGGATAAACAGCTGATTCTAGCACTGAGGTAGGAAACATACAAGATGAGCCTGGAGCATCCTACAGTGCCAGAAAGTTAAGAAAAGATCTCAAAAATAAAAGTAAAACCCAGTGGGGGTATACATTATAAAGAAAAACATAAAATAAACATCCGTGAGGTCACAGTGATAGGACTAAAATGAAACAGAATAAATCCTTTGCCATATTACAGTAGAAACCCAAATAATTTATTAGACTCTCTGCCCTTAAGGAGATGAAAGATATAACCAGCCACTCCTTAACAGTAGGTACATATAGTTCCTGTCTTCTATATAGTACAATATAAAAAAGAGAAAAAGGAAAAGAATAACGTTACTGTGGAGCACCATGCTAGGGCAGATGATTAGGTATAACACTAACAATAAGTCAAATTGACAACCTGTGCTCTTAAAATGGTATGTGCTAGGGGCTGGGGATATATCTTAGTGGCACAAGTGCTTGCAGGGCAAGCTCAAGGTCCTGAGTTCGACTACTAATACCAAAAAAAAAAAAAAAAAAAAGATATGTGCTAAAAATGGCACTTAATCTCTGCAGTAGTGCTTCCAAAACCACATAACCCCACTGCAACCATAAGAAAAACATCAGACAAATTCCAATCCAGCAATATCCTGCACATTACCTGAAATACAAAGGTTCAATGAATCCAAGAGCTGGTCCTTGAAAGGATAAAATAAAACTGACAACTCAGCCAACCTTATCCAAAAAAGAAAGAAAATATTTAAATCCATGGAATTTGGAATGAAAAGGATGAAATCATAACAGATCCTGCAGAATCCAGAAGATCAACAATATCTACTTTGAGAACCCGCATTCTAATAAGATGGAAAACACAGAAGAAATTGACAGATTCTTAGACACATATGAATACCAAAACTGAATCTAAAAGATATAAAAATTCTAAATAAACCAGTATCAGTCAATGAAATTGAGGATGCAATTAAAACCTACCAACAAAAACAAGTCCAGGCCCTAACAGATTCACTGGCAACTCTACAAGAAATTTAGAGAAAACCTAATGCCACTATTTCTCAAACTCTTTAATGAAAATGAAAGGAAAGCAATACTCTCAAACACATTCTCAGAAGCAAGCATTACCCTGATAACCAAAAACAGAGAAGAATCCTACTAAAAATGAAAACTACTGGCCAATTTCCCTAATGAACACAGATGTAAAAATCCTAAAATAAGAGCAAATACAATGGAGCAAACTGTCAAGAAGATTATACACCATAACCAAGTGGGATTCATCCCAGGCATGCAGGGATGGTTCAACATATGTAAATCAATAAATGCAATTCACCATATGCTATGGTTTGTGTCTAGATGTCCCCTCAAAGCCTCACACAGTCATGGGGAGCAGGGTTTTTTGGAGGTAGCTGAATCTAGAGTTTGTGACTGATTCATGGTCCAATGCTGGGATTATAGATGAGTGCTACACCACCCTAGTGCAGGTAGCCTGCATACAATATAAGGGACAGAAAGAATTCTATCTCTCACTTGTTGCTTTTGCTGTTTTCCACTACCATGAACAGTTACCTCTCTGCTATGTGCCACCCTGCCTTGGAGCTAGCCGATTATGGACTTAAATCTCTACAACTGTGAGCTAAAAAAACCTTTCCTCCTTTAACTTTGTATGTTGGGTATTTTGTATCAGTAATGAGAAAAGTAACTAAGACATCATATTAACAGAGTCATAGACAAAAATCATATAGTCATCTCAATAGTTACAGAAAAAGCATGTGACAAAGCTCAACACCCATTCATGATAAAAACCCTAGAGAAAATTGGAATAGATGGTTTCATCTCAACCTGATAAAAGCCATCTATGACAAACCAACAGCCAACATCATACTAAATAGATGAAAAGCGAAAGCTTTCGCTCTAACATCAGGAACAAGACAAGGATAGCCACTATCACCACTCTTATTCAATATAGTTCTAGAGACATTAGCCAGAGCAACTAGACAAGAGAAGGAAATAAAAGAAATAAGAATAAGAAAGAATTTAAATTATCATTATTTGCAGACGACCTGATACTCTACATAGAAGACCCCAAAAATTCTACATAGATTCCTAGTTTCAATAACCAAATTCAGTAGCATAGCTCGACATAAAATCAACACTCAAAAATCAATAGAATTCCTATATACGAGTAACAAATTCACTGAGAGAAATTAGACAAGTTACACCTTTCATAATGGCATCCAAAAAAATGAAATACTTAAGAATCAATCTAACAAAGGAACTAAAACATCTTCACATTAAAAAGTACAGTACTCTGAAAAAGGAGATCAAAGAGAATATCAGAAAATGGAAAGATACCCTGTTCTTGGATAGGAAGAACCAATAGAGTAAAAATGGCCATACTCCCAAAACTGTTATACACATTTAATGCAATCTTGATCAAAATACCAAAAGAATACCTTACAGAATTAAAAAAAAAAAATCCTAAAATTCATTTAGAACCAGAAAAGACGTAGAATAGCAAAAGTAATTCTGGGCATCAAAGACAAGGCAGAGGGTAACACAATCCCTGACTTGAAATTAAACCACAAAGCTACAGTGATAAAAACAGCATGGTACTCACCAAAGAACAGATCTGAGGATCAATGGAATAGAAGATACAGAAACGACTCCAAACACACTCAGCCACCTTATCTTTAAGAAAGGAGCCAAACACTTTCACTGGAAGAAAGGTCTTTAATAAATGGTGCCAGAAAAACTGGCTTGCCACATGTCAAAGACCCATATCTTTCACCATGCACTAAACTAAAATCAAAATGGATCAAAGATCTACATATTGTAACAGAAACATTAAATCTGCTGGAAGACAGAATAGGCAGAACTCTTGAACACATAGGTGTAGCCAAAGATCTTATGAGTAATACCCTAATCACACAAGAAATACCACAACTGGGATCTCATCTTACTAAAAAAACTTTTCCATAGCAATACCAACAGAGTGAAGAGACAATTCACAGAGGGGGGAAAAATTTTTGCCAGCTGTTTCACAAACAAAAAACTGCTATCTAGAATACATAAGAAACTCAAAAACATCAGACCCTGCCACAAATTAAAAAAAAAAAAAAATCTAAAAATGGGATCTGAAATGAACAAACACTTCTCAGATGAAGTAGAACCAGCAAATAAACACACAAAAAAATTTCAATATCACTGGTCATTCAAGAAGTGCAAATTAGGGGCTAGGAATTTAGCTCAGTGGCACAGCGCCTGCCTGGCAAGCACAAGGTCATGAGTTCGATTCCTGGTACTGGAAAAAAAAAAAAAGAAGTGCAAGTTAAAACAACACTGACATTCCATCTCACTCCAGAAATAATAGGTATTAACAAGAAATCAGCCAATAACAAATGCTGGCTGGGCTGCAGGAAAAAGTAACCTTTCTCCAATGTTGGTGGGATTCTTCAAAAAAGTTGCAGAAAAATGAAATAATTTTCCTGATAAGCAAAATAATACCTGGAATCATTAGGTATGGATAATTAAAAGCTATTAATATATTAGGTGTATATGTAAAGGAGGAATTACGGTTGCAGATGAAATTATACTGCCAGTCAGCTCATCTTAAAACACGATCACTGTCCCAGAGTCTCTGGGCAGGCCTACTATAGTAACCACTCTTCAGAGGAAGAGGGAGGCAGACGAAGACAGGGGAACAGTCAAACCAATGCAAGGTTGCAGCTCTGAAGGAGGGAGGAGGCCATGAGCCAAAGGTGGCCATTGGAAGTTACGAAAAGGTAAGTAAGGAAATAGATTATCCCCTAAAGCTTCCAGGAAAACAGGCAGCCCTGCTAACATCTTGAATTTACCCAACTGGGACCTATGTCTGACTACTAACGTACAGAACAATAATAAATTTATGTCTCTGTAAGCCACTACATTTGTGGTAATCTGTTATAGCAGCAAAACAAAACTAAGACATCCTATTTTCTCAAATTCTGTAAGCTTCTTTCACTTTCTCCTGTTTTAGATTCAATTCTATTCCCACTGTTGACATTTTTTGTCACTTAAATATTAGTTTCCTCTTTTCTGTGATGCTTACCAAGCAGGTGGAAAGACAAATAGGCTAACATATAAGCACAGTAGTACCTGGAAAGGAAAAACAAACAAGGTGCAGTATGAGAAGTGGGACTTTTAACTGCTGCCAGTCTTACGATGCTGTGGACTCAGGAATAAGTCCAAGTCAAGATGTTTCACTGGGCTTTAGTTAACCCTTTAAAGTTTTCAGAGGACTAATGTTAGCTATGGTAGCTGGCAGAATTCAGTTAAAATGTGTATTTAATAAACGGAAATGCCGAGTATATTAGTGGTATAGTGCGATCCTTTTGCTGGATAAAAGAAAACAAATATACTTAGTGAACCCAATTCCTTCAGCAGCCAGAATATCCTTCTTTGAGATTCATGTTCCCTTAAACCAATCAAGTCACAGTGCAGTTCATTTAAGCTAATACGCACAGTATCACTACATCAAATGGAGTTTCTGGAAAATGGAGTCTAAAAACATTAATCTTCTTGTTTGGTCATACTGCAGAATTTCACATTTTAAGGACAAGCTCTCTTTGGGGGCAAAAAGTAGAAAAGGAGAGGTAATGAAAACATGGGATAAAATTTATGAGAACATAACAATCCCAGAATTTCATTATTTATAGCACTTAAAATTTACCAGTAAGTTTTAGGTAAGAATTAAAGTGACTTCTATGTTCTAAGAAAGTAGTATCAGGAGACAATATGATATCATACTAACTGGGACTGTGATACACAGAAGTTTTTTCTTTTTAACAACTGAACAGGAGCTGATAGGAACATATGTAAAGTGATACAAGTGCTTTTTATCTAAATTACAAAAATAAATGTGTACTAGAAGAGCCACTGCAACAGTCTGTAATCACAGAACACTGACAATAATCTTAATGCCCACTGTCAGCAGAGTAATTGAATAAACAATATACATCTACAAAATAAAGTAGTTTATGGGAGTATGAAATAACTGAGAAAGACCTCTCTGCAGTTATATGAACTAAATGAATACTTAAAATGAATCATGATGTGTGGGGAAACTAAAATGAAACAAAACAGTAACAAATGGACCTAACAGTATAGCAAATGAATAGCAACCACACAGGTAGGGGATGAGAACTAAAGGAATCTATGTCAACTTGGAAACAGTACTTCAAATTGTGTACTCTAAGGCTAAAAGTAAAAAAGAATGGTAAGCAAATATGTCAGCAAATTTATTTTTCATGAGGTGTATGTTTAAAACTGAAACTGTGTATTTATATATACTATAATCCTGACATATATAATATTCTCTACTATAATCTTAGTATGCATAACACACACACAAGTCAATACAGTGTGATACATTATGGTGAAGAGCCAGGTTTCTCATTTCTGAGAAATGAGTTAAAAATAAGGGAAGAGAGAAGGCTATAATGTATGCTGTGGTATACAGATACAGAAATATAGATGAAAGACTGTGTACATTCAACTCCTACCTCTGTTTACCACGATGCCTAAAAACAATTACACCCCAGAAGCAACAAGCATACCCAGCCCCAGATTCTAGTTTCTAAGTCTTATTCACCAACAATACTTTCCTTGGAGAAATGATTCAAGAGTCTGGAATATCTTGTAGTGCTAGAAAACAACAGAGAGCTTGAAAAATAAAGCTTGCCAGAAAGACACAGGAACAAACCTGAAGGCAATCCCAATAGTCAAATTCAGAACAATCTGAACACTAAAATAAATTCTACTTAAAATGGAATCTATCAATGCTAACAAAGCTGTGAAAATAAAATATTTGCATAATCTCAGACTATCTGCTCACAATACACTTATTTTATAATTATAAAGTGAAAAACAGTAATTCTGCATTAGAGAATCTTGGACGGTATCACCTTAATCAATTGAGCAAAATTAACATCAACAGTAGTAAGAAATCAAGATTATATACTTTCTGGATGCACTGAAAAGGGAAGAACATAATCTCTGTGGTGTTCTTGCCAGCACACATAATAGCAATCTCATCATAAGAAAGCATTCATACAAATGGGGCGGTCTCTTCAAAAGTTTTGTGGCAAGGAAAGAAAGAGGAAGACTGAGACGTGTCACAGACTGGAGGAAGTAAGACACCACACCAAACACTATGCGAGGAGCTAGGGATTTAGCTCAGCGGCACAGTGCCTGCCTGGCAAGCGCAAGGTCGTGAGTTCGATTCCCGGTACCGGAAGAAAAACAAAAAAACAAAACAAAACAAACACTACCCAAGTTTCTGGATTAGATTCTAGATCAGATAAAACAACACAAGAGAAAACTGGCATAATTTAAAAAGCGTCAGAATATTATTTAGAATTATATTAATGTACTTCCCTGGTTTTGATCAATGAATAATGGTAATGTGATGTATTAATATAGCAGATGATAATGGAAGATACACGGGAACTTTGGGTTTTTAGAAAGTTCTCTGTAAACTTAAAATTAGTTCAAAATAAACAGCTAAAAACAAGTAAATATCCATAAAATAAACATTCATCCCATATCACATATACCATTTTCTGGGTAAGAAAACAGTTCGTACCTGTCACCTTCAGGATATCACAAAAGCCTATTAAGCATGAATAATAAAAGAGTGCTCAGAAATGAATAAGTTATTAAAGAAATGAGAAAAGAAGGAAAAAATGGAAACAAAGCTTTTGGAAATGGGGAGGGGAGCAGGGGTTGAAGGGAAGATAGGGGAATCGGAAAAAAATCAAGTTATATCATGCATAGGTACAAATTCTCTATGATGAATATGATCATTATATCTATCTAAAATTTACCAATAAAATCTGATTTTTAAAAAAAGGGTAAGAAATATCTGCAGGTTATGTCTCCAAGGTAATGTAATTTTCACCTAAATCCAGACCATTATGTAATTGGTTTTTTTTTTTTTTTGGTACTGGGAATCAAACTCAGGACCTTATGCTTGCTAGGCAGGTGCTTGTGCCATTGAGCTATATCCCCGGCCCCGAGTACAGGCCCATTATATACATACATATATGTATTTTCAAAGCCAGAGTAAAATATTACCTAGCAAAATTTAAATTTTTTTAAAAAATGAATAGGTTACATAATTTAGTAATTAAAAAATTTCAAGGAAAGGGAATATATATCAAAAACAAATGTCCCCATTTCTTCTAGCAAACAAGAAAAGAGATCACAAATTAAGTCCCAGAACAAAGAGGAACTTCAGAGCTAGGAAAAGTCTCCAAAATTATTTGATGTACTTCTCTTCTCACAAGAGAAGTACACTATAGGCTATGACATATATGAGACGCTAATTATACAACCAGGGCTGAAATTTGAATTGGCTTATAGTGAGCCTAGCATTCTCATGCTATTTTCTACCTCATCATACACTAAACCATAAAAAAGACCACACAGATTAATTTTCCATCTCTGCCTCTTTACAAAACCCAATTTAAACTACTAAGTTGGCAGCTTGGCAAACACAGGTTGCCTGACTCCCCAAATCAGAGAAGGGATAAAAGATAAGGAGACCAGCACTTCACTAAGCTGAAAGTTGAAGAGCCTGGAGGCAAAACATTGTGGCTTTTGTTTTAGTCACCAAAAGACAATCAAAGAGAATAGCTTAGCTGAAGGTATTAACGCATTCAGGCTACAACAGCAACCTGGCTGACTCCTCAAATCCTTCCAACTAGGGAAACTTCTCAGCTTTGGTGTCCCTATTTACTATAACAAATTTATAGTATCTATTTGATATAACTAAAAACTCAAATTTTCTCCACAAATATTAAAATTTATATACATACTCTATGGCAAGTACTATGCTCTGTAAAAGAGGCATGGTAGTATACAAATCATTCTCTTTTTGTTCATGAATGACTTTTAAGTTCACTAACATGCTCTGTGAAATACAGGCTTAGACCTAGAAGGAGTTAAGAACATCCAACAACTCCACATGTCTAACAACTCCATATTTATGATCCATATTACTGGATTTTCCTTCCTTCCAGCCTTGTGCTAGCTTCATCTCCAGCTACTCTTCACCTTATACTACTCCTCTCAGCGATGTGACATCTTCCCACACATCGTAACTGTGTGACCTTCCCACATTACTGTACATGTTGCTGCTTAAGGTGCCACTCTTACTTCCTTGACCAAGACATCAACTTTGTGTTCATTCTTCAAAACTCAATTCAAATGTCACTTCGTTCTTGAAACCTTCTGAACAAACACACACACATAGTTATCGCTCCCTTCTGTGTTATTTAAATACACGTGCATACTAATCACATTTTATTTCTTATACTATCCTACGATCATCTGTTTATGTCTGCTTATGTTCTAGACTTTGAACTGATTAAGGCTAAAGGCAGTCTGATCTGTCTCAGAGTTCTCAGAATTTATCAGTATACCTGGGACATAGGAGCAGCTCAGAAAATAATTACTGAACTGAACTTCATATTGTAATATACTTAACCTATAAGACACAAATATTGAATGAAAAAATACATAATTATGCTTAAAGGAGCATAACAACATATTTGATAAATATTTTTAAACATAAAAGTTATATTAGCAGGACAAAATGAACCTATGCCAATTAATTAAATGTACATGGAAGATTCAATAGCCTGGTCAAGTAAAGAAAACATATGCTAAGGAAAACTTATTTTCTTGGTCTGATTTCATCCCCTTATCTGTAACAAGTGAGCTGGCACAGATCCCTTCTATGCTTTCAGGTTCTGTAATTCTGTTAGAGAGCTCAAAGAAGCAACACTAACTTGCGACTTCCATTTACCTAGTCAGACCGTCTCAACTTTCTGTAAGCCTTCTCTCCACTACCCCACACAGGCTGGCATCACATTTCTACTTACTTGCAAACTTCTATTGTGACATATGACACCTCAGAAACTTACTTTGTAAGGAGGCTATGTCACAATGTGTATGGAGAAAATACTGAATAGTAATGAATAGTATCTTTAGTTTAAGTGTTCCTATTTATTTTTAATTAAGTGGCAGTAACTGTCAGGTCTTAGTGGCATCTATGTCAACAAGTATTTACTGAGACATTATTTAATGCCAAAAACTAGAGGAGCAATGAGTGAGATAGTTAAAAGGTAGGTATCTTCAAGACATGGAGTAGGTATTAGAGACTAAAAATCTCAACACTGACTTAAATAATCACAGGCAGAAGAAATTTAGATAGGAAATGAGAAACCAACAGGAAAGTAACAAACAAAACTGGCAATTTAAGATAACTTGACAGAATGAGCAGAAGCAGAAATATTAGTTATAACTTCTAAAAGTCAAGTGTGATGTTTTCCTCTCTTACAATAAATTATGAAATTTGGTGGTCTCTCTCATTTTCAAAACTGCCATATTCTGCAGGTCTCCAGCGTCACCATCTTGGTAGAAGCCACTACCCTCTCTCACTAGAACAGCAGCTTCTAGGGCCCTGGCTACTTCCCTCTAACTCAGTCTTTCACCCGAGCATTTTAAAAATGTAACTCAAATTACATTCCTTTCCTCCCCCAAAGTCCTCTCACAGTCACCCCTCAGTTTAAGGGACAAGGACACACATACTTCCAGCTCTATGGACACTCTCAGCTGTCAGCCTCCTGCAAACCCTCTCCCGTCAGTGCTGAAGCTATCCTGGCCTTTTCACAGTTCCTTAAATGCTCCACAATCCCTCTTTTCCGGTCTTCTAATTACACGTACCTTTGAAACTACTTATCCGTGGGCTAACACAGTCTAAATACCATCTGGTGGAAAAGCCTTAACAAACACTCACACGGGTCAGGTCTTCCCCTAACACACTTTTTCACTTTGTGAATCCTCTGTAGCACATTCCCCACTCCTCAAGTGAAAATATGTAGTTAATGGGTCAGCTAAATATTTCAATTACATCTCCACCCACACACACTACAATATCAATTTAAGCACTGTCACACTGCCTTCTAGATTGCTGCATCCTCTCTGCCTTGTATATAACAGACACTCCAATACACTGAATGGATCCAAAGATACCTTTTGCTGAGATTCAGAAAAATAATACTAGAAAAGACTACAAGGAAAAAATCAAACAGAAAGTTTACAGAAACTTATACAGTACTTGGTTAGAAAGCTAATTTCTGAGTCTTTAAAATTATCTGCAATGTCTAACATAGCAGGGTCAGCAAACTTGTTCTTAAAGCTCAAACAGGAAATACATTTATGGTTAACAAGACTGTTGTGACTACTCCATCCTGTCACAGTAGTATGAAAGAAATCACAGGCTATACATGCAAATTACAGGCCATGGGCTGTGTTCTCATAATGCTTTATTTACAGAAACAGATGGGCAGTCTGCAGATAGCTGCATGCTGGCCCCATTAATATATATTCTGAAGAAATGGTTTAGGAAAAATTAAACAAGCGGCAGCAGTGTGGGGGTAGGGATCCAAGCTCTAATTCCTCTGTGTCTGTAGGGTGACTGTCACTTTATCTTTCCAGTCCTCAGTATCTTTATCTACAAAATGAGTTAAGCCTAAATCATGTGCATGTCACTTCATTTTCTGACATTTCACTTTTCTGCATATAAAAGACCAAAGAGTAAAAGACCAAAGTAGACAGCCCAAGGGAGGATAGCAATATATAAACTCCACTGTGATAACTAATATATGTAAAATAAAAGCTCAGAATAAATATATAAATTACAGTTACAGAGTATAGAAAGGTCTAATGTCTAGCAAAACCGAAACTGGGAGGTACAAAGTTACTCACTTTCCCTAGTGTGGCCCCATCTAGCAAGCTGAGCAGTTATGATTCTTTTTTTTTTTTCCTTTTTTGGTGCACAGGCTTGAGCCCAAGACCTTTGTGTATACTAAGGCAGTTATGATATATCTCAACAGAAACATAATAAAAATAGAGGACAGTTAAAACAATCAAAAGAGTAAAAACATTCAATAGAAACAAGATAAAATCATTCTTTTTCAAAAGATGCTTTCAATCAGAAGAAATCTAGAACTGTAATTATTAATTTAAAATTAAATCAAATAAATGCATTTATCATTTACATGGCTAGTAATTAAAAAGCATGTTTTTTTTTTTTGTGTGTGTGTTTTGAAACAGGGTCTTACTATGTAGTTCAGGCTGGCCTTGCACTCACTAAGTAGCCTAGGCTGGCCTCGAACTCGCAGCAATCCTCCTGCCTCTGCTTCCTGAGTGCTAGGATTACCGACATGCAGCACCACACCCAGCTCAGCAAGCCTTTTTATTTTGTAATCTACAGAGTGCTAATCTAACATTACACTTGAATACTGGACACTCTTTTCAAGTCAGTATCACAGAGTATTTTTCCTAGGAAATAGAGCTGAAAATATTACAAGTTGTATTCTCTATGCCATGCTTTTTTAAAAGGCGGGAAAGAAATCTAAAATCTAAAGAACAGTATTTCCCATTATCTTACTAGCTCTCCATAGCCATTCTTAAAAAGGAGTCATCTTTAAATCCCATGGTAATTTACAGAAAATATGCATCCATTCACACACTTGTGCATACTTAACTAATTATGTCCAATTATTATATGACATCAAGAGTAGTAATACAGTAATAGTAAAAACATATTTCAAAGTCTCCATATAAAAGCTATGATTAGCTACACCACTATAAATCACTAGGGAAAGACACATGAATAATTATGCCACCAGTTTAATTTAAACTGAATTTGATTAAACTGTGCTTAAAATTTACTATTTTATTTTTAAATCAAATGTATAACTTATTAGACCCAAACCTACTGATGTCAAAAGTTATTCTAGTTAACAAGAGTATTGTCTTTTAAAAATTTGAAAAATGCATCTCCAGGTGTGTTAGGCAAAATAAAGGCCCCTCAGCGCTGTCCATGTTTTAATCCCTGGAATCTACAAGGTCAGATTACATTGTAAAGAAGAATTAAGGCTATAGCTGAAGTTAAAGCTACTAGTCAACTGAACTTAAAATAGGGGTAGTATACTGAAACAGCTAGACTGGCCCAATACAGTGATATAGGTCCTTCACAGAAAGAGGGATACAGAAGGAAGACTCTAGCAACAGGGACTGACCTACCACTGCTGACTCTGAAGACAGGAAATCCAATCACAACAGGAATGAAAAAATAGACATTATGATAAGACCATAAGATGTTAAAAAATCCTGAAGAACTTTTACCAACAAATGATAAATTTAGATGAAATTTTTGAAAGCCACACATGAATAAGTATATTTTTTAAATAGGCCAGTATCTTAAAACCTTCTCACCAAGAACATTTCAGGTCCAGAAGCCTGAACTCTGGTGAATTCTTTTAAACACTTAAGGAAAAAGAAGTCAACATCAGTTATATACAAACTCTGTCAAAAAATAAAAACGGAATATTCTTGACTCATGACGAAGCATAAAGTTGATACCAAATATGCACCCAAAAGAAGATTATCATAAAGCAGAACAGTTTTACTCATGAGCATAACTACAAAAGATATAAATAAAATATAAGGTAATATAGTCTAACAACATTAAAAGGAATAATACATTACAAACACGCAAACGTGTTCCAGCAATGGAAAGGTAATTTAAAATCTGAAAATAAAGCAATGCAATCCACCAAACCAATGGGAGAAAAAAAATGATTCAATTATATCAAAAGATGTAGACAAGTATTTGGCCAACAGTAATACAATTCACAACAAAAATTGCGCAAACAAAATAAAAGGGAACCTCTATAACCTGGTAATATTTGCTTTCCTCTCCAGCCCCCCAGAAAATTTTAATGGTGACTAACAGTGCTTCTTCTGAAATTTTATCAACGTTGTTTGTCATCCTAACATGGGGACCGGGGACGGGGGGCGCTCACACATGAAATGATTATCTAGTATACTTGGAAATTCCAAAAACATCCACAGGTCAATTATTAGAATAAGGAAGTAAACAACAAAACTTTGAAAATAAACATTTTAAAGTGGGAACATTTATAGTAGCAAAATCAAAGATCTAAAATATATGTGGACATTTTACAGAAGAGTATAAAACATTTGCAAGAAATACTGCTGAAGTCTATACAAATGGAGAAACAGGATTAGGAAAATACCATAAATATTCCAGTTCTCTCCAAGCTGATCTCATAAATTCAATGCAATCCTTTTCAAAATCATTCCAAGGGCCTTCACGGAAATTGACGAGTTCATCCTTATACTCAAAGGGGAACATAAACAGCTAAGAAAAGCTGGAAAAATCTTGGACAAAAACAAAGATGGAAGACTTACACTACCAGACATCAAAACTTTTAAATCTACAAAAATTAAAACTGCGCAGTATGGTCAGGAGAATAGACAAGTTGACTAATCTGTGCAGTCACTGATTCATGAAAGATAATCCCACAACAGAATGGGGAACGGTGGTTCTCTGCACCTCCCCAAAATTAACTTTAACCTCTGTCAATTTCCAGGTGAATTGTAGGAAGATTAAAATATAAACCAACAAATAAAATCTTTAGCAGAAAACACGGGAACATATCTTTGTGACTTTAAGGTAGGCAAAGATTTTACATTTTAAAAAGTAGTAATAAGGGAAAAAATGATAAACTGGATAATACTGAAACTGTCGTATCATCAACAGACACTACTAAAAAATTTAAAGGGCAACCTAGAGTAGAAAATGTATCATACACATAAATATTTTATAAATATATATTACCTTACATATATAAAATATTTATATCCAAACTATATAGTTTTTACAAATAAGTAAGAAAAAATATAGATAACCCAACAGAAGGCACTTCACAGAAAAAGATACCCTAAAGGCCAATGAGTATCTGTGAAGGTAATCAGTGAGTAGTTATGAAGGAAAATGACAAAAATCTCAAAGCAATACTACTGCGCCCCCACCGGGACAGCAAACATGTAAAAACAGGCAATACTAAGTGCAGACAAGAAAGCAGAATTTCTGAAATATTCATTTACTGCTAATGGGAGCTGTCAACAAGCTCACTTTGGAAAACTACCTGTACACACAAGCATATGCTATAACCAATGGGTCTCTTGCTACATGTCCTATCAACAGAAATAAAAAATGTCCACCATAAAACACACAGCAAGACATTCACAACAATGTAATTCTCTAATAGTCAATAACAAAGAAACTAAATACTTATCAACAATGGGATAAAATAAGTACTCTATTCCCAAAAAGGAATATGACATAAGAGGAACAAACTATAGCTGACAAATACCTTATATTAATAAAAGAATCCGGACATTAAGCAGCACATGTGGATGATTCCATCTATACAGAGGTTAAGCATTGACAAACTAATCTGCCTAGGGCCAGAAATCAATCAACAGTGGTTGCATCTCTCTGTGTTGGTGAAAATATGACCAAAAGGAACAGAAAAAAAATCCTGGGATGACAGAATATTATATATTTTAATCTGCATAACTATCAAACAAGTATATACATTTATCAAAATTCTCTGGGCTGTTCGCAGATTTGTGTATTTTATTTCACATAAATTATACGTCAACAAAATTCTGCTAGCATTTAAACAACACACACAGAATTCAAGACCGGTGTTATGCAAAGTACTGAGTCTACAAACTATTTGTTGGGGGGATCCATGGTAAGTGCACCACAATGAGTACCAATGCACTGAGCCCTTCAAGGAGAAACTCTTACTACAGGAAACAGTAAGAGCCAAACAGTGAATCAAATTAAAATATGAAGTACTACATATTCTGGTGAAAGCACCTTTTCTTGACCCAGCCTGGGTTAAGCCTTGTTACAGAAGTGAAGAAAAGTGAGAACATGCTGAAGTTCTTTTCCGCTTAAATCAGACATTAGTTATGGCAACAGAGGACTGAAAGGTACTATCAGAAAACATCAGCTATTTTTTTTTTTTAACATCAGCTATTAAATGGCTCATTGCTGCCATCTGCTGGACACTATGTTCATGTGCCCTTGAATCACAAAAAGTACTAGCAAGAAAAAACAGAAAGCCCTAAACTGCAGTCTTTCCTTTTTTATGCAACAGGACTAAGACACTTTCTCTAAATTAAAATGTATGTTCCCTCTATACTTTTACAACTTAAAAAACCTCTGGTAACAATGTCTGTTTTTTCCAAACCACAGTACTGTATTAATATAGAAAATTACATTGCTTAAAATCTACCAGGGGTGTTAATGTATCCACAAAGATTACTAACTTGATTTTCTCAAAAATCATACTGTATATAAATATAATCATGATGAGTCACTTTTAAACACCCCTGCTATATTTTATCCATATGGCTTATTTATTCACAATATTTGTATTTCCTAAAATACGCTTGTATAAAATGCACGTTAGGTCTTACATCACACACATACCTGGGTTTCTTCACCTTTCAGGACATAGGAAAATAACATTTCCTGTCCTCTTAATATTTACTGGGACCATACACATGATTAGGGCTGGTCAACAGGTTGTGAGTGAGAGTGTAGGTGCCACCTGCAGGCCAAAGCAAGTAACTGCATGAGTGAGACTTTCTGGCTCCTCATGAAAAGGGGCCTCAAAAACGGACACCCGAGTGAGGTAGCTTAGGTCACTAAAGACAACTGCCTTAGAGAACTGTCCAGACCTACAGCAGACTTTCTAACAACAAAAAACTAAAACTTGTACCGCGTTAAGCCAGTAAAGAGCTGTTGCTTGAATGGGAGCTCAGCACAGCACAGCCCAGGGTTCTCAAGAGCAGCACTACTGCCAGGTTAGGCTAGGTAATTCTTTGTTATACGCACTACTCTGTGCACAGAGAGATGATACACAGCATTCCTGGCCTCCACTCACCAAGTGACATTCCTAATGTTACAAGTGAAACTGTCTCCACTGTCCTACGCCCCCTCAAGAACCACAGGCCTAGCTTAACCTGACCGATACACTATGTACAGTATGTACATGTCTGATGACGTCTGCTTATATGTGTGAGTACACTAATGTCCAATGTCATATATTCTCCATGCTTTACTACGTGCTTTATAGGCCCTTAACAGACATGAATTATTTTTCAAACTAGGAAATTTAATTCATAAATTAAAACTGAAAGCAATATATTGTCTTTTTATAGTAAGGTAAACAAACTATTTCAAAGGGTATATAAATCCATACATACTATGCTGTTCATTTCAGAAGACTCATAGCTCCCAACAGGATGGACGTTTCCAATGGGTTCCAAGCCCTCTTCATCCCACATGTACGTCCCATCAGAGCTATCGGATGGAGAGAGTTCAAATGAAGAACCAGCTCTGTAATCTGTATCCGGTGAAATCAAGTTATTTCCAGAAGTATGTTTTGCACATTCACTCCTGTCTTCAGTTGATTTAAAAAGAGATAAAAAGTTATTAATTCATACAAAATAGTTATCATTTCTACAATATAAACTCTATAACAGTTTCACATGTTATAGCAAAAAGGCTCAAAAAAAGTATTCACAACCATAGCATTTTCTAAGCTCTAAACAATTAAAAAGTCAAAGTCAAAAGCCAGTAGGCTTTTGTTAAATAGTAATGTTAAATAGTGAACAAAAGGAAAGTTCTGCCATCTGTATTTCTGCAACATTTCTAAAAATGTAAGTCTCATATTCCTTTAATATTTCCCAAGGTACTCATTTTTAACCACTAGCCAGGAAACTCCCTTCTTCTGCGTACATTACTTACCCTCACAGCCCCCTCCTGGTAAGGAAAATATTTGCTCTGGCAGACACCTTTGTAAGACCTTTTGACAATCAGAACTTTATATACATTTCTACACATGACCAATCCCTTCTTTAAACTACATGCCTTGATCCAAGTCCTTCAGTTTGTTCTTTATTTGGGATATATGGATACAGAGATACCTTTTCTCTAGTATTTAGTGCCAGGATAATCTACTGTAAAGGGAAACATTAAAAAAAAAAAAAAGCTCACTTTCTTCAATTAAAAAATATATGAAGCTACTCTGGAAGTACTGACTGTAAGATTGATAGTAAGATTTATAATAAGAAATAAAATTGCTAAGAAGAAAATCTCCTGAGATTAAAAAAAATCAGATTGGAAATAGTCTATATTATCTCACTTGCCCTTTGGTACAGCTATACTCTCACAAACAGTAATGATCTGTCACCTAACAGGAGAGATGGTTTGTTTGATGGTATACCACTGTGTGGGGTAAGTGGGGGGAAAAAATAATTTGGCAAGCACTGATTATACTAAGTAGGAAAAGGGGTATGCATGACAGCTCAAGAAGGGCAAAGGCAAGAGTATTTTCACTAATTTCATTTTAGATAGGGTGAAAAATGGGCTAGAGAGGAAAGTCACAAGGAAGATAACTACTGTCCACTCAAGTTTCATCTAGATCCATCTCTCTGTGAAACTAACAGTATCTTGGGAATTTATCAGAAAATCCTAAATGTAAATTCATTAATATTATCTAGGAGAAAGGAAATAAACTTAAGGACATTAATATTTACCAGATACACTTATATCTAGCCACTCATCGGTTTTACTGAAGTCCTTTTCATTTTCCTTAGGGGAATCAAAGATATCCTTTGATGCAACACTCTCATGCTTTTCTTCTTTGAGAGAAATTTCCTCTGGAGTTATTCTAGTTCTGTTGGAGTCTTCTATATCTATAAAATCATCACTAAAGTCTTCACTTAAATCATTTTTATCAGAAGATGACAAAGAAGACAACGAAATATCATCCACATCATCACTCAAGTATCTCATTTTAGCATCATGTTTCATGGTCTGGTCATTTGCTGTTCTGTAACTTTCATTTTCAATTACTTCTTGGTCCTTCTTAGTAGTACTGTCCTTAGTCAAATCTGCAGTCTCTTCCTCTACACACATGTCAGCAGGTGAATTTTTATTACCATCAACTGTGAGGGTTCCAGCAAATGGAGGTCGGCTAGATTTCAGAAGAGAAGGATGAACCATCCTATAACCCAAAGAGGAAGTTACACCTGGGCCATTGGGTAAAGCCAACTTCTTTCCACCAGCAACATAAGGCCTATGAAATCCATACCCCAAATGTTCATTCCCATTGAGTACTTCTGACTGCCGGGTATTTCTTGTTAGTATACTTGACCGGAGAGGCACTCGAATGGGTAGCTGTTGGTTCTGATAAGGCTTTGTGAGATCTACAGCTCTATTGAAGGAATGTGACCTGGTTATAGATGAAGGGGGAAGGAATGAATTCTCAATGGAATGTGAAAAACTCTGTGACCTTACCATTTTCTCACAAGTAGTAGATTTAATATTGTCTGGGGACTGTGCTAAGCTTTCTCCAGAACTGCTTCTGGTGGCACAGGAGTTTGCTCTAGGGCTTTGCATGCTGCTAGTGGATCGGCTGCCATAAAATCCATTCAGCTGAGATTTCGGAGCACTGATCGAAGAAAAGGAAGTCCTTCCCAATAATGTGCCTTTGGTGAATTTACCCAAATTAGATGGTCCAGAAAAAGACTTTTGGTTTAATTCTTCTGTAGATGACACAAACATAGTGGATGGCTTTGCTATCTTTGATGTGAATAAAGAAGCACTTTTCAAACTTCCTTTTACTCCATTTTTATCAAACCTTCCTTGAGTAGGAGCATGTTTTTCAGGATCGATTACTTTATCATGTAAATTTTGAGTATTATTAGGCTCTTCAGTACTTTGAGCACTAAGTTGATATTTACTTGCTTTTCTCCAGTTAAATGAATGGGACAATGAACAATCAGATCCATTGTTTTTGATGTAACTGTTCACATTACCACTCTTTGACGTTCCTAATAAATTAACAGCTGTCCCATTTGGCACTGGCTGCAGCGTACTTCTTACAGATTTTGCTCCATACTTTGGCAACTTGGAACCCAAAAATGTTTTGATTTGTGTTTTTTCTTCCATGAGCTATAAGGTGCATTTGTTCTTAAAATCTGTCAGAATCTGAGGAGAAAAAAAAGTACATTAAACATTCCTAAAGATTATTACACGGATACATAAACATAGAGAACTACATGTAGAAAAACCTGAAAGCTATTTATGGTTCCTACAAAACTCACAAGCATTGACTATACTAATTAAACCAATTACTTTATGCTGGAAGGAAACACTTTTATACTTTTATAAACGTGGCCTATAGTTGACAGCAAAGCCCATAAATAATAAAATTAGACTATAAATTTGAATATTAAAAAATATTTCTATAGTACGCTGTCCAATTTCCAGTCAAAATAATGTTTACCTTTCGAGTCATACTCTCCTTAAAAGCATAAACATGTGATTTTATGTTTTAAAAAAACATACATCATCTTACAAAACCTGGAATATATTTTTAAAACTTTACTAAGCCATGTAACAGGTGGTGGTAAGGAATAAAACAACCTCAAAAAACATTCCTCAACATTAGTGGTTGAAACATTATCAATTGTCATGTTAAGCAACTATCTCAAGAGACTTTCCATACAGTAACATAAACAGACTACTGTTAGTGCAAAGGTGAGAAGAACAAACATTTAATGAAGTTGATTCATTCATTAATCTCAATTTATTTTAAAGATAAAGCAAAACTACAAACACAAAAAGGTCAATGTACCCACAAGAGCATAAAACTAGTAACTGTTTAATAAATTAAGGCATGCCCTATGATGAGATTATAAAGATGCAAGATAAATATTAAAATGTAAGAGAAATATGGTCATCATCTGCTTATATATAAAAATTCTGTGAAAACACAAAAGCAAAATATAAAAAAAAGAAAATACATGCCTTTGGGTTACTGGTTTTTTTGCATATATTTTATAACACTGTTTTTAATTTGTTAAACTTTTAAATTTAAATCTGGTTGAATGCCGGGCATGGTGGCACATGCCTGTAATCCTAGCACTCAGGAGGCTGAGGCAGGAGGATAGGGTGAGTTTGAGGCCATCCTGGGCTACGAATAAGTTCAAGGCCCGCCTGAACTACACAGTGAAATCCTGCCTTAAAAAGAAAAACTAGTCGGGCCTGGTGGTGCAATGCCTGTAGTCTCCAGCACTTGGGAAGCTGAGGCAGGAGGATCACTATAAGTTCGAGGACAGCCTAAAGCACATAGGAAGACCCTATCTCAAAAAACCCAAAAAAAAGAAAAAAAAAGCAAGAAACCTGGCCTGAGTTAGTTTCTAGAGTACGTAAGTTTTGTTAATTATGTCAAAAGTAAACATTAAGAAAGATCATACAAACTCTCAAGTAATACAGTTACAGAACATCTTGTCCCCAAAAACTAATACTGTAAAAGGGGCAGAATATATAT